>NC_057799.1:71588081-71621110 GCF_018294505.1 Triticum aestivum | reverse complement strand
GGCCGTCCGGCGCGGTGGGGATGAGGACGACGGTTCCGGGCGACGGCGGTTGGCGTCAGGGCGGCGAGCACGGCATCCTGCGAGGCGGGCGACGGGGGGCGGGGGGGAGGGAGCGGCGCCGACGTCGGGGCCTCAGGCGGCGGTGGTCGGAGACGGGGGACAGGGGCGACGGGGCGCCGGCGGTGGGCACAGGGGCAAGGCGCCCCGATCCAGATCGCGTTCGGGAGGAGGAGCGAGGGGAGACGGGCTCGTGGGGAAAAGGGGGTGCGACAGGGTTAGGGTTTCGGGTGGGAGGCCTAGTAGGCAAGGGGGGTTGCGGGAGTTGGCCGGCCCATTCGGGCAGCTGGGGCCAGCTGGGCCACTGGCCGGGCCGAGGTCCAGTTGGCCACGAGGCCCCTTTTGTATTTTTATTTTTATTTTCTTATATGTATTTTATTTCTTTTTTGTTTTACATTGTTCCTCCTTTTAGTTTATTTTTGTAAAGTACTAAAATGACCCCTAAATTAGTACTACCACTAAACCCACTGCGATAAAAAGTTTAACATCTAATTAGAATAGTTTAACATTTTATTAATTATAAAAGGCATTTCAATAATTGTTTTGACTACTGTTTTATTCATTTAAGAGTATTTAAAGATTTTATATAAGTGTGGTTTTCTCCATCATAATTATCCATGATTTATTTGAATCCACCCGAACATTTTAGTTTTAATATTTGAAAACTTTTATTGTTTGTTTGATTTTGAACTTTGAATTTTGGACCGGTTTGATCTAACGATAGATTAGCAACAGTAACGGAGGTAACGTGGCACCATTAGCGTGGGATTACTGTAGCTTAATTACCCGGGCGTCACAACACGGCTTGGTGTTTCTTGATGTGTCTTGGGTGCTAGCCCCGCCCCTCTATTTATATGTTGAGCCCTGGGGTCGAAACTTGGAGTAAAAGCCTCCTCAAAGTCGGTTTTGCCCGAAAGGCAAGAGTCCTACACGGACTCCAGGGCAAGACGCCAGGGTTCCCGGCGTCTACCCCCTAGACGCCAGGGTTCCTGGCGTCTAGCCTCTGGTCTCCGCAAAACTTCCTTTTGCACTTTCCAAAATCCTCGTGGGCTTTCCCCTTTGGCCCAAATAACGTGTTCTCGTACCCAAACATTTCGGGAAACATCCGGAACCCCTTCCGGTGAATTCCGGAACCCTTCCGGAGATTAAACACTATTATCCCATATATCAAACTTTATCTCCGGACCATTCCGGAGTTCCTCGTCATGTCCGTGATCTCATCCGGGACTCCGAACAACATTCGGTCACCAACAAACATAACTCATATAATACTATATCATCAACGAACATTTAAGCGTGCGGACCCTACGGGTTCGAGAACTATGTAGACATTAGCGAGACACGTCTCTGGTCAATAACCAATAGCGGGACCTGGATGCCCATATTGGCTCCCACATATTCTACGAAGATCTTTATCGGTCAAACCGCATAACAACATACGTTGTTCCCTTTGTCATCGGTATGTTACTTGCCCGAGATTCGATCATCGGTATCTCAATACCTAGTTCAATCTCGTTACCGGCAAGTCTCTTTACTCGTTCCGTAATACATCATCCCGCAACTAACTCATTAGTTACAATGCTTGCAAGGCTTATAGTGATGTGCATTACTGAGTGGCCCCAGAGATACCTCTCCGACAATCGGAGTGACAAATCCTAATATCGAAATACGCCAACCCAACAAGTACCTTTGGAGACACCTGTAGAGCACCTTTATAATCACCCAGTTACATTGTGACATTTGGTAGCACACAAAGTGTTCCTCCGGTAAATGGGAGTTGCATAATCTCATAGTCATAGGAACAGGTATAAGTCATGAAGAAAGCAATAGCAACATACTAAACGATCAAGTGCTAAGCTAACGGAATGGGCCAAGTCAATCACATCATTCTCTAATGATGTGATCCCGTTAATCAAATGACAACTCATGTCTATGGCTAGGAAACATAACCATCTTTGATTAACGAGCTAGTCAAGTAGAGGCATACTAGTGACACTATTTTTTGTCTATGTATTCACACATGTATTATGTTTCCGGTTAATACAATTCTAGCATGAATAATAAACATTTATCATGAAATAAGGAAATAAATAATAACTTTATTATTGCCTCTAGGGCATATTTCCTTCACATCATCAGGTGGCTCTTCCTCACCGTGTCCAAGGACATCTTCCACACCGTCGTTCGCGACAAGGATGATGCATGCACGGTGTGGAACAAGATCGTCGGCCTCTTCACCGACAACAGGCTCCAACGGATCGTCTTCCTGCAGCAGGAGTTCTTCGGGTGCCATCAAAACGACTCCTCCGTCGACGACTTCTGCATGCGCCTCAAGACCCTCTCCGACGAGCTCAATGACATCGGCTTTAAGGTGGGCGACGAGTTGCTCCTCTCCACCCTCACCGCCGGCCTCAATGAGGATCTCGGCAACGCCGCCTCCAACCTCACCCTCATGGCGAACCCTACCTACGAGCGGGCAGTGGCTTATCTTTGTCTCGAGGAACGCCGGTTGAAGCATCTTCGCTCCCGTGCCGTTCACACCGCCTTCGCCGCCGGCTACTCGCGCGGTGGCCCCGCGCCCTCAGGAGCGCCCCCCGGCTTCCCAGCGCCGTACCAGGCGCCCCGGCCACCGGCGCCTCCCGCGCAGAAAGGCGCCCCCTACCAGCAGCGGCCACCGGCTCCTCCTGCGGCTCTTCCTCAACAACCGCCGCAGCAGCAGCCCCAGCAGCAGCGCCAGAGGCACCGTGGCCGCGGCAAAGGCCAGACGCAGCAGCAACAGCCGCGCGCCGGGCCTGTCCAGCAGCAGCCGCCTTGGGGAGGGGGTGGCCACAACCCCTGGACAGGGTTTGTGCACGCCTACACCATGCCTGTGCCCCCCCCGCTCCGAGCCTCCTCGGGCCCGGTCCCTCCAGCCATCAGGCGTTCTTTGCCGGTCCGCAACCCGGTCTGGTTGCTCCACCGGCCTACTACTCTCCTGCTCCGGTTGGATATGGCGGGCCAACCACCAACACAGGCGTGACCGGCTCCTCAGGCTATTCCGCGCTGGTCTCTTATGATCCGGCCCTACTTGCTGCTCTTCATCACTAGCCTCCGGTCGGGGCTTATTCCGGCGGTGGCGATTGGTTTATGGACACCGGTGCATCTTCGCACATGGCCGCTTACCCGGGTAACCTCTCTTCTGCGTCTCCTATTCACACTTCTTCTCGTATCATTGTTGGTAATGGTGCTGGTCTCCCTATCACTCATATTGGTTCTACCAGTTTTCCTTCAAACTCTAGACCACTTTATCTCAATAATGTTCTTGTGTCTCCTGAACTTATTCAGAATTTAGTCTGTGTTCGTAAACTTTCTCGAGATAACTCTATAACTGTGGAATTTGACAAAGTTGGTTTTTCTGTTAAGGACGCCCTCACCCAGATGGTTCTTCACCGCTGTGACAGTCCCGGCGATACATACTCCGTCCAGTCTTCATGATCCTCACCTGCTGGACCAGTTGCTCTCTCCGCCGGCGTTGATCTTTGGCACGCCCGTCTTGGTCATCCTAGCTCCACCGCTCTTCGTCAAATTATTAGGGATTTTTATTTTACATGTAATAAAACGGATGCGCACTCTTGTCATGCATGCCGTCTGGGCAAACATGTTCGCCTCCCCTTTAGTGCTTCATCCACAGTTGTGTCGTTACCTTTTGAGTTAATCCATAGTGATGTCTGGACCTCTCCCGTTGCTAGTAACACTGGTTTTTCATATTATCTTGTTATTTTGGATGACTATTCTCACTTTGTGTGGACCTTCCCATTGCGTAAGAAGTCCGAAGTTGCTGCCACCCTTACGGCTTTCTACTCTTACGTGTCTACACAATTTGGTCGTCCCATCCGAGCTTTACAAACTGACAACGGGAAAGAATTCGACAACACCACCATCCGCAATCTTCTCTCCAACCATGGCACTATTTTTCGTCTCACATGTCCATACACTTCACAGCAGAACGGTCGGGCTGAACGCATTCTCCGCACTCTTAACCATTGCGTCCGTACCCTCCTCTTCCATGCATACATGCCACCTCGCTTCTGGCCCGACGCTCTTGCTACCGCCACCCTGCTCATCAACCTGTTGGGGAACGTAGTAATTTCAAAAAAATTTCCTACGCACACGCAAGATCATGGTGATTCATAGCAACGAGAGGGGGAAGCGTTAGCACAACGCGGTTGATGTAGTCGTACGTCTTCACGATCCGACCGATCAAGTACCGAACGCACGACACATCCGAGTTCAGCACACGTTCAGCCCGATGACGTCTCTCGAACTCCGATCCAGCCGAGTGTTGAGGGAGAGTTTCGTCAGCACGACGGCGTGGTGACGATGATGATGTTCTATCGACGCAGGGCTTCGCCTAAGCACTGCTACAGTATTATCGAGGTGGACTATGGTGGAGGGGGGCACCGCACACGGCTAAAAGATCAAACGATCAATTGTTGTGTCTATGGGGTGCCCCCTGCCCCCGTATATAAAGGAGCAAGGGAGGAGGAGGCCGGCCCTAGGAGGGGCGCGCCAAGGGAGTAGGATTCCTACTCCTAGTAGGAGTAGGTTTCCTCCTTTCCCAGTCCAACTAGGAGAAGGGGGGAAAGGAGGGGAGGGGAGAAGGAAGGGAGAGGGGGGCGGCGCCCCAAACCCCTTGTCCAATTCGGACTGGGCTTGGGAGGGGCGCGCGCCACCTCCTGGCTGCTGCCTCTCCTTCCCAATACTACTTCCCCGTATTCCCGTAACTCCTCGGTACTCCGAAAAATACCCGAATCACTCGGAACCTTTCCGATGTCCGAATATAGTCATCCAAAATATAGATCTTTACGTCTCGACCATTTCGAGACTCCTCGTCATGTCCCCGGTCTCATCCCGGCCTCCGAACTACCTTCGGTACATCAAAACATATAAACTCATAATATAACTGTCATCGTAACTTTAAGCGTGCGGACCCTACGGGTTCAAGAACTATGTAGACATGACCGAGACACGTCTCCGGTCAATAACCAATAGCGGAACCTGGATGCTCATATTGGCTCCCACATATTCTACGAAGATCTTTATCGGTCAGACCGCATAACAACATACGTTGTTCCCTTTGTCATCGGTATGTTAATTGCCCGAGATTCGATCGTCGGTATCTCAATACCTAGTTCAATCTCGTTACCGGCAAGTCTCTTTACTCGTTCCGTAATACATCATCTCACAACTAACTCATTAGTTGCAATGCTTGCAAGGCTTAAGTGATGTGCATTACCGAGTGGGCCCAGAGATACCTCTCCGACAATCGGAGTGACAAATCCTAATCTCCTCTCCGACAATCGGAGTGAAAAATCCTAATCTCGAAATACGCCAAACCCAACAAGAACCTTCGGAGACACCTGTAGAGCACCTTTATAATCACCCAGTTACGTTGTGACGTTTGGTAGCACACAAAGTGTTCCTCTGGTAAATGGGAGTTGCATAATCTCATAGTCATTGGAACATGTATAAGTCACGAAGAAAGCAATAGCAACATACTAAACGATTGAGTGCTAAGCTAACGGAATGGGTCAAGTCAATCACGTCATTCTCCTAATGATGTGATCCCGTTAATCAAATGACAACCCATGTCTATGGTTAGGAAACATAACCATCTATAATTAACGAGCTAGTCAAGTAGAGGCATACTAGTGACACCCTGTTTGTCTATGTATTCACACATGTATTATGTTTCCTGTTAATACAATTCTAGCATGAATAATAAACATTTATCATGAAATAAGGGAATAAATAATAACTTTATTATTGCCTCTAGGGCATATTTCCTTCAGTCTCCCACTTGCACTAGAGTCAATAATGTAGATCACATCGCCATGTGATTTAACATCAATAGTTCACATCACCATGTGATTAACACCCATAGTTCACATCTTCATGTGACTAACACCCAAAGGGTTTACTAGAGTCAATAATCTAGGTCACATTGCTATGTGATAAACACCCAAAGAGTACTAAGGTGTGATCATGTTTTGCTTGTGAGATAATTTTAGTCAACGGGTCTGTCACATTCAGATCCGTAAGTATTTTGCAAATTTCTATGTCTACAATGATCTGCACGAAGCTACTCTAGCTAATAGCTCCCACTTTCAATATGTATCCAGATTGAGACTTAGAATCATCTGGATCAGTGTCAAAACTTGCATCGACGTAACTCTTTACGATGAACCTTTTGTCACCTCCATTTTCAAGAAACATATCCTTATTCCACTAAGGAAAATTTTGACCGCTGTCCAGTGATCTACTCCTAGATCACTATTGTACTCCCTTGCCAAAATCAGTGTATGGTATACAATAGATCTGGTACACAGCATGGCATACTTTATAGAACCTATGGCCGATGCTTTATGCTTTGCAGAATAATTCTACATTATTTCCGATCAACAAGATGTCATTCACATATACTTATCAGAAATGCTGTAGTGCTCCCACTCACTTTCTTGTAAATACAGGCTTCACCAGAAGTCTGTATAAAACTATATGCTTTGATCAACTCATCAAAGCGTATATTCCAACTCCGAGATGCTTGCACCAGTCCATAGATGGATCGCTGGAGCTTGCACATTTTGTTAGCACCTTTAGGATCGACAAAACCTTCTGGTTGCATCATATACAACTCTTCTTTAAGAAATCCATTAAGGAATATAGTTTTGACATCCATTTGCCAGATTTCATAAAATGTGGCAATTTGCTAACATGATTCGGACAGAATTAAGCATCGCTACGAGTGAGAAAATCTCATCGTAGTCAACACCTTGAACTTTGTCAAAAACCTTTTTTTTCCGACAAGTCTAGCTTTGTAGATAGTAACACTACTATCAGCGTCCGTCTTTCTCTTGAAGAATCATTTATTTTCTATGGCTTGCCGTGTTGGGGAACGTAGTAATTTCAAAAAATTTCCTACGCACACGCAAGATCATGGTGATGCATAGCAACGAGAGGGGAGAGTGTTGTCCACGTACCCTCGTAGACCGAAAGCGGAAGCGTTAGCACAACGCGGTTGATGTAGTCGTACGTCTTCACGATCCGACCGATCAAGTACCGAACACACGGCACCTCCGAGTTCAGCACACGTTCAACCCGATGACGTCCCTCGAACTCTGATCCAGCCGAGTATTGAGGGAGAGTTTCGTCAGCACGACGGCGTCATGACGATGTTGATGTTCTACCGACGCAGGGCTTCGCCTAAGCACCGCTACAGTATTATCGAGGTGGACTATGGTGGAGGGGGGCACCGCACACGGCTAAGAGATCCAAGGGATCAATTGTTGTGTCTATGGGGTGCCCCCTGCCCCCGTATATAAAGGAGTGGAGGAGGGGAGGGCCGGCCCTCTCTATGGCGCGCCCTAGGGGAGTCCTACTCCCACCGGGAGTAGGATTCCCCCTTTCCTAGTAGAACTAGGAGCCCTTCCAAGTAGTAGGTGTAGGAGCGAAGGAAAGGGAAGGGAGAAGGAGAAGGAAGGAAGGGGGCACCCCCCTCCCTAGTCCAATTCGAACCAGCCCATGGGGAGGGGTGCGGCCACCCTTTGAGGCCTTTCTCTCCTTTCCCGTATGGCCCATTAAGGCCCAATACGAATTCCCGTAACTTCCCGGTACTCCCGAAAATACCCGAATCACTCGGAACATTTCCAATGTCCGAATATAGTCGTCCAATATATCAATCTTTACGTCTCGACCATTTCGAGACTCCTCGTCATGTCCCCGATCTCATCCGGGACTCCGAACTCCTTCGGTACATCAAAACATATAAACTCATAATATAACTCTCATCGTAACTTTAAGCGTGCGGATCCTACGGGTTCGAGAACTATGTCGACATGACCGAGAAACGTCTCCGGTCAATAACCAATAGCGGAACCTGGATGCTCATATTGGCTCCCACATATTCTACGAAGATCTTTATCGGTCAGACCGCATAACAACATACGTTGTTCCCTTTGTCATCGGTATGTTACTTGCCCGAGATTCGATCGTCGGTATCTCAATACCTAGTTCAATCTCATTACCGGCAAGTCTCTTTACTCGTTCCGTAATACATCATCTCGCAACTAACTCATTAGTTGCAATGCTTGCAAGGCTTAAGTGATGTGCATTACCGAGAGGGCCCAGAGATACCTCTCCGACAATCGGAGTGACAAATCCTAATCTCGAAATACGCCAACCCAACAAGTACCTTCGGAGACACCTGTAGAGCACCTTTATAATCACCCATTTACGTTGTTAAGTTTGGTAGCACACAAAGTGTTCCTCCGGTAAACGGGAGTTGCATAATCATAGTCATAAAACATGTATAAGTCACGAAGAAAGCAATAGCAGAATACTAAACGATCGAGTGCTAAGCTAACAGAATGGGTCATGTCAATCACATCATTCTCCTAATGATGTGACCCCGTTAATCAAATGACAACCCATGTCTATGGCTAGGAAACATAACCATCTTTGATCAACGAGCTAGTCAAGTAGAGGCATATTAGTGACACTCTGTTTGTCTATGTATTCACACAAGTATTATGTTTCCGGTTAATACAATTATAGCATGAATAATAAACATTTATCATGAAATAAGGAAATAAATAATAACTTTATTATTGCCTCTAGGGCATATTTCCTTCAGTCTCCCACTTTCACTAGAGTCAATAATCTAGCTCACATCGCCATGTGATTTAACAGCAAAATAGTTCACATCAACATGTGATTAACACCCATAGTTCACATCGCTATGTGACCTAAACTTAAAGGGTTTACTAGAGTCAGTAATCTAGTTCACATTGCTATGTGATTAACACCCAAAGAGTACTAAGGTGTGATCATGTTTTGCTTGTGAGATAATTTTAGTCAACGGGTCTGTCACATTCAGATCCGTAAGTATTTTGCAAATTTCTATGTCTACAATGCTCTGCACGGAGCTACTCTAGCTAATTGCTCCCACTTTCAATATGTATCCAGATTAAGACTTAGAGTCATGTGGACCAGTGCCAAAACTTGTATCGACGTAACCCTTTAGGATGAACCTTTTGTCACCTCCATAATCGAGAAACATATCCTTATTCCATTAAGGATGATTTTGACCACTGTCCAGTGATCTACTCCTAGATCACTATTGTACCCTCTTGCCAAACTCTTGGTGAGGTACACAATAGATCTGGTACACAGCATGGCATACTTCATAGAACCTATGGCTGAGGCATAGTGAATGACTTTCATTCTCTTTCTATCTTCTGCCGTGGTCAGGCTTTGAGTCTTACTCAATTTCACACCTTGTCACACAGGCAAGAACTCTTTCTTTGTCTGTTCCATTTTGAACTACTTCAAAATCTTTATCAAGGTATGTACTCATTGAAAAAATCTTATCAAGCGTCTTTATCTATCTCTATAGATCTTGAGGCCCAATGTGTAAGCAGCTTCACCGAGGTCTTTCTTTGAAAAACTCTTTTCAAACACTCCTTTATGCTTTGCAGAATAATTCCACATTATTTCCGATCAACAATATGTCATTCACATATACTTATCAGAAATGTTGTAGTGCTCCCACTCACTTTCTTGTAAATACAGGCTTCACCGCAAGTCTGTATAAAACTATATGCTTTGATCAGTTTATCAAAGCGTATATTCCAACTCCGAGATGCTTGCACCAGTCCATAGATGGATCGCTGGAGCTTGCATATTTTGTTGCATCATATACAACTCTTCTTTAGTAAATTCATTAAGGAATGCAGTTTTGTTTATCCATTTGCCAGATTTCATAAAATGCGGCAATTGCTAACATGATTCGGACAGACTTAAGCATAGATACGAGTGAGAAACTCTCATCGTAGTCAACCCCTTGAACTTGTCGAAAACCTTTTTGTGACAATTCTAGCTTTGTAGATAGTAACACTACTATCATCGTCCGTCTTCCTCTTGAAGATCCATTTATTTTCTATGGCTTGCCGATCATCGGGCAAGTCAACCAAAGTTCATACTTTGTTCTCATACATGGATCCCATCTCAGATTTCATGGCCTCAAGCCATTTTTGTGGAATCTGGGCTCATCATCGCTTCCTCATAGTTCATAGGTTCATCATGATCAAGTAACATGACCTCCAGAACAGGATTACCGTAACACTCTGGTGCGGATCTCACTCTGGTTGACCTACGAGGTTCGGTAGTAACTTGATCTGAAGTTACATGATTATCATCATTATCTTCCTCACTAATTGGTGTAGGAATCACAGGAACAGATTTCTGTGATGAACTACTTTCCAATAAGGGAGTAGGTACAGTTACCTCATCAAGTTCTACTTTCCTCCCACTCACTTCTTTCGAGAGAAACTCCTTCTCTAGAAAGGATCCATATTAAGCAACAAAGATCTTGCCTTCGGATCTGTGATAGAAGGTGTACCCAATAGTCTCTTTTGGGTATTCTATGAAGACGCACTTCTCCGATTTGGGTTTGAGCTTATCATGCTGAAACTTTTTTACATAAGCATCGCAACCCCAAACTTTTAAGAAACGACAGCTTAGGTTTCTTGCTAAACCATAGTTCATACGGTGTCGTCTCCACGGATTTAGATGGTGCCCTATTTAACGTGAATGTAGCTGTCTCTAATGCATAACCCCAAAACGATAGTGGTAAAATCGGTAAGAGACATCATAGATTGCACTATATCCAATAAAGTACGCTTATGACGTTCGGACACACCATTATGCTGTGGTGTTCCAGGTGGCATGAGTTTGTGAAACTATTCCACATTGTTTTAATTGAAGACCAAACTCGTAACTCAAATATTCGCCTCTGCGATCAGATCATAGAAACTTAATTTTCTTGTTACGAAGATTCTTAACTTCACTATGAAATTCTTTGAACATTTCAAAAATGTTTCAGACTTGTGTTTCATTAAGTAGATATACCTATATCTGCTCAAATCATCTGCGAAGGTCAGAAAATAACGATACTTGCCGTGAGCTTCAACACTCATCAGATCGCATACTTCAGTATGTAATATTTCCAATAAGTCAGTAGCTCGCTCCATTGTTCCGGAGAACGGAGTCTTAGTCATCTTGCCCATGAGGCATGGTTCGCAAGCATCAACTGATTCATAATCAAGTGATTCCAAAAGCCCATCTGCATGGATTTTCTTCATGGGCTTTACACCACTATGACCTAAACGGCAGTGCCACAAAACTATCATTATTAACTTCGCATCTTTTGGCTTCAATATTATGAATATGTGTATCGTTACGATCGAGATCCAACGAACCATTTTCATTGGGTGTGTAACCATATAAGGTTTTATTCATGTAAACAAAACAACAATTATTCTATAACTTAAATGAATAACCGTATTGCAATAAACATGATCAAATTATATTCATGCTCAACGCAAACACCAAATAACACTTATTTAGGTTCCACACTAATCCCGAAAGTATAGGGAGTGTGCGATGATGATCATATCAATCTTGGAACCACTTCCAACACACATCGTCACTTCACCCTTAACTAGTCTCTGTTTATTCTGCAACTCCCGTTTCGAGTTACTACTCTTAGCAACTGAACCAGTATCAAATACCGAGGGGTTGCTATAAACACTAGTAAATTACACATCAATAACCTGTATATCAAATATACCCTTGTTCACTTTGCCATCCTTCTTATCCGCCAAATACTTGGGGTAGTTCCGCTTCCAGTGACCAGTCCCTTTGCAGTAGAAGAACTTAGTTTCAGGCTTAGGTCCAGACTTGGGCTTCTTCACTTGAGCAACAACTTGCTTGCCGTTCTTCTTGAAGTTCCCCTTCTTCCCTTTCCCCTTTTTCTTGAAACTAGTGGTCTTGTCAACCATCAACACTTGATGCTTTTCTTGATTTCTACCTTCGTCGATTTCAGCATCACGAAGAGCTTGGGAATCGTTTCCGTTATCCCTTGCATATTATAGTTCATCATGAAGTTCTAGTAACTTGGTGATAGTGAATAGAGAACTCTGTCAATCACTATCTTATCTGGAAGATTAACTCCCACTTGATTCAAGTGATTGTAGTACTGAGATATTCTGAGCACATGCTCACTAGCTGAGCAATTCTCCTCCATCTTGTAGGTAAAGTACTGTCAGACGTCTCATACCTCTCGACACGGGCATGAGTATGAAATACCAATTTCAACTCTTGGCACATCTTATATACTCCGTGGCATTCAAAACATTTTTGAAGTCCCGGTTCTAAGCCGTTAAGCATGGTGCACTAAACTGGCAAGTAGTCATCAGATTGAGCTAGCCAAACGTTCATAACGTCTGCATCTGCTCCTGCAATAGGTCTGTCACCTAGCGGTGCATCAAGGACATAATTCTTCTGTGCAGCAATGAGGTTAATCCTTAGATCACGGACCAAGTCCGCAATATTGCTACTAACATCTTTCAACATAGTTTTCTCTAGGAACATATCAAAATAAACATATGAAAGCAACAACGCGAGCTATTGATCTACAACATAATTTGCAAAATACTAGCAGGACTAAGTTCATGATAAATTTAAGTTCAATTAATCATATTACTTAAGAACTGCCACTTAGATAGACATCCCTCTAATCATCTAAGTGATCACGTGATCCAAATCAACTAAACCATAACCGATCATCACGTGAAATGGAGTAGTTTTCAATGGTGAACATCACTATGTTGATCATATCTACTATATGACTCACGCTCGACCTTTCGGTCTCAGTGTTCCGAGGCCATATCTGCATATGCTAGGCTCGTCAAGTTTAACCTGAGTATTCTGCGTGTGCAAAATTGGCTTGCACCCGTTGTAGATGGACGTAGAGCTTATCACACCCGATCATCACGTGGTGTCTGGGCACGACGAACTTTGGCAACGGTGCATACTCAGGGAGAACACTTTTATCTTGAAATTTAGTGAGAGATCATCTTATAATGCTACCGTCAATCAAAGCAAGATAAGATGCATAAAAGATAAACATCACATGCAATCAATAAGTGATATGATATGGCCATCATCATCTTGTGCTTGTGATCTCCATCTCCGAAACACCGTCATGATCACCATCGTCACCGGCGCGACACCTTGATCTCCATCGTAGCATCGTTGTTGTCTCGCCAATCTTATGCTTCTACGACTATCGCTACCGCTTAGTGATAAAGTAAAGCAATACAGGGCGATTGCATTGCATACAATAAAGCGACAACCATATGGCTCATGCCGGTTGCCGATAACTCGGTTACAAAACATGATCATCTCATACAATAAAATTTAGCATCATGTCTTGACCATATCACATCACAACATGCCCTGCAAAAAGAAGTTAGACGTCCTCTACTTTGTTGTTGCAAGTTTTACGTGGCTGCTACTGGGCTTAGCAAGAACCGTTCTTACCTACGCATCAAAACCACAACGATAGTTCGTCAAGTTGGTGCTGTTTTAACATTCTCAAGGACCGGGAGTAGCCACACTCGGTTCAACTAAAGTTGGAGAAACTGACACCCGCCAGCCACCTGTGTGCAAAGCACGTCGGTAGAACCAGTCTCGCGTAAGCGTACGCGTAATGTCGGTCCGGGCCGCTTCATCCAACAATACCGCCGAACCAAAGTATGACATGCTGGTAAGCAGTATGACTTATATCGCCCACAACTCACTTGTGTTCTACTCGTGCATATGACATCTACGCATAAAACCTGGCTCGGATGCCACTGTTGGGGAACGTAGTAATTTCAAAAAAATTCCTACGCACACGCAAGATCATGGTGATGCATAGCAACGAGAAGGGAGAGTGTTGTCCACGTACCCTCGTAGACCGAAAGCAAAAGCGTTAGCACAACGCGGTTGATGTAGACTTACGTATTCACGATCCGACCGATCAAGTACCGAACACACGGCACCTCCGAGTTCAGCATACGTTCAACCCGATGACGTCCCTCAAACTCCGATCCAGCCGAGTGTTGAGGGAGAGTTTTGTCTGCACGACGGCGTGGTGACGATGTTGATGTTCTACCGACGCAGGGCTTCGCCTAAGCACCGCTACAGTATTATCGAGGTGGACTATGGTGGAGGGGGCACCGCACACGGCTAAGAGATCCAAGGGATCAATTGTTCTGTCTATGGGGTGCCCCCTGCCCCCGTATATAAAGGAGTGGAGGGGGGGATGGCCGGCCCTCTCTATGGCGTGCCCTAGGGGAGTCCTACTCCCATCGGGAGTAGGATTCCCCCTTTCCTAGTAGAACTAGCAGCCCTTCCAAGTAGTAGGAGTAGGAGGGAAGGAAAGGGAAGGGAGAAGGAGAAGGAAGGAAGGGGGCGCCCCCTCCCTAGTCCAATTCGGACCAGCCCATGGGGAGGGGTGCGGCCACCCTTTGAGGCCTTTCTCTCCTTTCCCGTATGGCCCATTAAGGCCCAATACGAATTCCCGTAACTCCCCGGTACTCCCGAAAATACCCGAATCACTCGGAACATTTCCGATGTCCGAATATAGTCGTCCAATATATCAATCTTTACGTCTCGACCATTTCGAGAGTCCTCGTCATGTCCCCGATCTCATCCGAGACTCCGAAATCCTTTGGTACATCAAAACATATAAACTCATAATATAACTGTCATCGTAACTTTAAGCGTGCGGACCCTACGGGTTCGAGAACTATGTAGACATGACCGAGAAACGTCTCCGGTCAATAACCAATAGCGGAACCTGGATGCTCATATTGGCTCCCAGATATTCTACGAAGATCTTTATCGGTCAGACCGCATAACAACATACGTTGTTCCCTTTGTCATCGGTATGTTACTTGCCCGAGATTCGATCGTCGGTATCTCAATACCTAGTTCAATCTCATTACCGGCAAGTCTCTTTACTCGTTCCGTAATACATCATCTCGCAACTAACTCATTAGTTGCAATGCTTGCAAGGCTTAATTGATGTGCATTACCGAGAGGGCCCAGAGATACCTCTCCGACAATCGGAGTGACAAATCCTAATCTCGAAATACGCCAACCCAACAAGTACCTTCGGAGACACCTGTAGAGCACCTTTTTAATCACCCAGTTACGTTGTGACGTTGGTAGCACACAAAGTGTTCCTCCGGTAAACGGGAGTTTCATAATCTCATAGTCATAGGAACATGTATAAGTCATGAAGAAAGCAATAGCAGAATACTAAACAATCGAGTGCTAAGCTAACGGAACGGGTCATGTCAATCACATCATTCTCCTAATGATGTGATCCCGTTAATCAAATGACAACTCATGTCTATGGCTAGGAAACATAACCATCTTTGATCAATGAGCTAGTCAAGTAGAGGCATACTAGTGACACTCTGTTTGTCTATGTATTCACACAAGTATTATGTTTCCGGTTAATACAATTCTAGCATGAATAATAAAAATTTATCATGAAATAAGAAAATAAATAATAACTTTATTATTGCCTCTAGGGCATATTTCCTTCATGCCGATCATCGGGCAAGTCAACCAAAGTCCATACTTTGTTCTCATACATGGATCCCATCTCAGATTTCATGGCCTCAAGCCATTTTTGCGGAATCTGGGCTCATCATCGCTTCCTCATAGTTCGTAGGTTCGTCATGGTTAAGTAACATGACATCCAGAACAGGATTACCGTACCACTCTGGTGCGGATCTCACTCTGGTTTATCTACAAGGTTCGGTAGTAACTTGATCTGAAGTTACATGATCATCATCATTAGCTTCCTCACTAGTTGGTGTAGTAGTCACAGGAACAAATTTCTGTGATGAACTACTTTCCAATAAGGGAGCAGGTACAGTTACCTCATCAAGTTCTACTTTCCTCCCACTCACTTCTTTCGAGAGAAACTCCTTCTCTAGAAAGGATCCATTCTTAGCAACGAATATCTTGCCTTCGGATCTGTGATACAAGGTGTACCCAACTATCTCCTTTGGGTATCCTATGAAGACACATTTCTCCGATTTCGGTTTGAGCTTATCAGGATGAAAACTTTTTCTTATAAGCATCGCAACCCCAAACTTTAAGAAACGACAGCTTAGGTTTCTCGCCAAACCACAGTTCATATGGTGTCGTCTCCACGGATTTAGATGGTGCCCTATTTAACGTGAATGCAGCCGTCTCTAAAGCATAACCTCAAAACGATAGCGGTAAAGCAGTAAGAGACATCATAGATCGCACCATATCTAGTAAAGTACGATTACAACGTTCAGACACACCATTACGCTGTGGTGTTCCGGGTGGCGTGAGTTGCGAAACTATTCTGCATTGTTTTAAATGTAGACCAAACTCATAACTCAAATATTCTCCTCCACGATCAGATCGCAAAAACTTTATTTTCTTGTTACGATGATTTTCAACTTCACTATGAAATTCTTTGAAGTTTTCAAGTGTTCCAGACTTATGTTTCATTAAGTAGATATACCCATATCTGCTCAAATCATCTGTGAAGGTTAGAAAATAATGATACCCGCCGTGAGCCTCAGCACTCATGGGACTGCATACATCAGTATGTATTATTTCCAACAAGTCTGTTGCTCGCTCCATTGTTCCGAAGAACAGATTCTTAGTCATCTTGCCCATGAGGCATGGTTCGCAAGCATCAAATGATTCATAATCAAGTAATTCCAAAAGCCCATCAGCATGGATTTTCTTCATGCGCTTTACACCAATATGACCTAAACGGCAATGCCACAAGTAATTTGCACTATCATTATTAACTTTGCATGTTTTGGCTTCAATATTATGAATATGTGTTCACTATGATCGAGATCCAACAAACCATTTTCGTTGGTGTGTATGACCATAAAAGGTTTTATTCATGTAAACGGAACAACAATTGTTCTCTAACTTATATAAATAACTGTAGTGCAATAAACATGATCAAATCATATTCATGCTCAACGCAAACACCAAATAACATTTATTTAGGTTCAACACTTATCCCGAAAATATAGGGAGTGTGCGATGATGATCATATCAATCTTGGAACCACTTCCAACACACATCGTCACTTCACCCTTAACTAGTCTTTGTTTATTCTGCAACTCCCGATTCGAGTTACTAATCTTAGCAACTGAACTAGTATCAAATACTGAGGGGTTGCGATAAACACTAGTAAAGTTCACATCAATAACATGTATATCAAATATACCTTTGTTTACTTTGCCATCCTTCTTATCCGCCAAATACTTGGGGCAGTTCCGCTTCCAGCGACCAGTCCCTTTGCAGTAGAAGCACTTAGTTTCAGGCTTAGGTCCAGACTTGGGCTTCTCCACTTGAGCAGCAACTTGCTTGCCGTTCTTCTTGAAGTTCCCCTTCTTCCCTTCGCCCTTTTCTTGAAACTAGTGGTCTTGTCAACCATCAACACTTGATGCTTTTATTGATTTCTACGTTCATCGATTTCAGCATCACGAAGAGCTTGGGAATCGTTTCCATTATCCCTTGCATATTATAGTTCATCATGAAGTTCTACTAACTTGGTGATGGTGACTTAGAGAATTCTGTCAATCACTATTTTATCTGGAAGATTAACTCCCACTTGATTCAAGCGATTGTAGTACTCAGATAATCTGAGCACATGCTCACTTCTTGAGCTATTCTCCTCCATCTTTTAGCTATAGAACTTGTTGGAGACTTCATATCTCTCAACTCGGGTATTTGCTTGAAATATTAACTTCAACTCCCGGAACATCTCATATGGTCCATGACGTTCAAAACGTCTTTGAAGTCCCGATTCTAAGCCGTTAAGCATGGTGCACTAAACTATCAAGTAGTCATCATATTGAGCTAGCCAAACGTTCATAACGTCTGCATCTGCTCCTGCAATAGGTCTGTCACCTAGCGGTGCATCAAGGACATAATTCTTCTGTGCAGCAATGAGGATAAACCTCAGATCACGGATCCAATCCGCATCATCGCTACTAACATCTTTCAACTTAGTTTTCTCTAGGAACATATCAAAATAAAACAGGGAAGCAACAACACGAGCTATTGATCTACAACATAGAAATGCTAATACTACCAGGACTAAGTTCATGATAAATTGAAGTTCAATTAATCATATTACTTAAGAACTCCCACTTAGATAGACATCCCTCTAATCATCTAAGTGATCTCGTGATCCAAATCAACTAAACCATAACCGATCATCAAGCGAAATGGAGTAGTTTTCAATGGTGAACATCACTATGTTGATCATATCTACTATATGACTCACGCTCGACCTTTCGGTCTCAGTGTTCCGAGGCCATATCTGCATATGCTAGGCTCGTCAAGTTTAACCTGAGTATTCTGCGTGTGCAAAACTGGCTTGCACCCGTTGTAGATGGACGTAGAGCTTATCACACCCGATCATCACGTGGTGTCTGGGCACGACGAACTTTGGCAACGGTGCATACTCAGGGAGAACACTTTTATCTTGAAATTTAGTGAGAGATCATCTTATAATGCTACCGTCAATCAAAGCAAGATAAGATGCATAAAAGATAAACATCACATGCAATCAATAAGTGATATGATATGGCCATCATCATCTTGTGCTTGTGATCTCCATCTCCGAAGCACCGTCATGATCACCATCGTCACCGGCGCGACACCTTGATCTCCATCGTAGCATCGTTGTCGTCTCGCCAATCTTATGCTTCTACGACTATCGCTACCGCTTAGTGATAAAGTAAAGCATTACAGGGCGATTGCATTGCATACAATAAAGCGACAACCATATGGCTCCTGCCAGTTGCCGATAACTCGGTTACAAAACATGATCATCTCATACAATAAAATTTAGCATCATGTCTTGACCATATCACATCACAACATGCCCTGCAAAAACAAGTTAGACGTCCTCTACTTTGTTGTTGTAAGTTTTACGTGGCTGCTACGGGCTTAGCAAGAACTGTTCTTACCTACGCATCAAAACACAATGATAGTTTGTCAAGTTGGTGCTGTTTTAACTTTCGCAAGGACCGGGTGTAGCCACACTCGGTTCAACTAAAGTTGGAGAAACTGACACCCGCCAGCCACCTGTGTGCAAAGCACGTCGGTAGAACCAGTCTCGCGTAAGCGTACGCGTAATGTCGGTCCGGGCCGCTTCATCCAACAATACCGCCGAACCAAAGTATGACATGCTGGTAAGCAGTATGACTTGTATCGCCCACAACTCACTTGTGTTCTACTCGTGCATATAACATCTACGCATAAAACCAGCTCGGATGCCACTGTTGGGGAACGTAGTAATTTCAAAAAAAATCCTACGCACACGCAAGATCATGGTGATGCATAGCAACGAGAGGGGAGAGTGTTATCAATGTACCCTCGTAGACCGAAAGTGGAAGCGTTAGCACAACGCGGTTGATGTAGTCGTACGTCTTCACGATCCGACTGATCAAGTACCGAACGCACGACACCTCCGAGTTCAGCACACGTTCAGCCCGATGACGCCTCTCGAACTCCGATCTAGCCGAGTGTTGAGGGAGAGTTTCATCAGCACGATGGCGTGGTGACGATGATGATGTTCTACCGACGCAGGGCTTCGCCTAAGCACCGCTACAGTATTATCGAGGTGGACTATGGTGGAGGGGGCACCACACATGGCTAAAAGATCAAACGATCAATTGTTGTGTCTATGGGGTGCCCCCCTGCCCCCGTATATAAAGGAGCAAGGGAGGAGGAGGCCGGCCCTAGGAGGGGCGCGCCAAGGGAGTAGGATTCCTACTCCTAGTAGGAGTAGGTTTCCTCCTTTCCTAGTCCAACTAGGAGAAGGGGGGAAAGGAGGGGAGGGGAGAAGGAAGGGAGAGGGGGGCCGCGCCCTAAACCCCTTGTCCAATTCGGACTGGGCTTGGGAGGGGCGCGCGCCAGCTCCTGGCTGCTGTCTCTCCTAACCACTAAGGCCCATTAAGGCCCAATACTACTTCCCCGTATTCCCGTAACTCCTCGGTACTCCGAAAAATACCTGAATCACTCGGAACCTTTCCGATGTCCGAATATAGTCGTCCAATATATCGATCTTTACGTCTCAACCATTTCGAGACTCCTCGTCATGTCCCCGATCTCATCCGGGACTCCGGACTACCTTCGGTACATCAAAACATATAAACTCATAATATAACTGTCATCGTAACTTTAAGCGTGCGGACCCTGCGGGTTTGAGAACTATGTAGACATAACCGAGACACGTCTCCGGTCAATAACCAATAGCGGAACCTGGATGCTCATATTGGCTCCCACATATTCTACGAAGATCTTTATCGGTCAGACCGCATAACAACGTACGTTGTTCCCTTTGTCATCGGTATGTTACTTGCCCGTGATTCGATCGTCGGTATCTCAATACCTAGTTCAATCTCGTTACCGGCAAGTCTCTTTACTCGTTCCGTAATACATCATCTCACAACTAACTCATTAGTTGCAATGCTTGCAAGGCTTAAGTGATGTGCATTACCGAGTGGGCCCAGAGATACCTCTCTGACAATCGGAGTGACAAATCCTAATCTCAAAATACGCCAACCCAGCAAGTACCTTCGGAGACACCTGTAGAGCACCTTTATAATCACCCAATTACGTTGTGACGTTTGGTAGCACACAAAGTGTTCCTCCGGTAAACGGGAGTTGCATAATCTCATAGTCATAGGAACATGTATAAGTCATGAAGAAAGCAATAGCAATATACTAAACGATCGAGTGCTAAGCTAACGGAATGGGTCAAGTCAATCACATTATTCTCCTAATGATGTGATCCCGTTAATCAAATGACAACTCATGTCTATGGCTAGGAAACATAACCATCTTTGATCAATGAGCTAGTCAAGTAGAGGCATACTAGTGACACTCTGTTTGTCTATGTATTCACACATGTATTATGTTTCATTAATACAATTCTAGCATGAATAATAAAAATTTATCTTGAAATAAGGAAATAAATAATAACTTTATTATTGCCTCTAGGGCATATTTCCTTCACAACCTTCGTCCATGTCGCACCCGGTGGAACTTTACACCTCACCACCTCCTCTTTGGGTCTCCTCCCTCATACGGCGGTCTTCGTATCTTTGGTTGTCTGTGTTATCCTAGTACCGCCGCCACTTCTCCTCATAAACTTGCTCCTCGTTCCCTTCCGTGTGTCTTCCTCGGTTACCCGGCTAAAACCAAGGGCTATAGATGTTATGATCCGGTTTCCCACCGTGTCATCACATCTCGGCATGTTTATTTCGACGAGCTGTGTTTTCCGTTTAAACAGGAACAGCGGGAGGCTTCTTCATCGGCACCCGGCCCCTCTCTAGCCGACCCTGCCCTCCCCGGCTTCGACCCACGGCGTAGGGTGCCCCCTGGACGCGCGCCGCCCCCTGGACGCGCGGCGCTCCGGCTCCTACCCGCGGCTTCACCGGGCCCGCCGGCCTCACCGGCCTCTGAGCTGGCCTCAGCGCCGGCCACTGCGCCGGCCTCACCGGCCTTCGAGCCGGCCACCGAGTTGTCCTCTTCGGGTGCTTCGACACCGAGCCTGGCGCCGGCCTCCCCGGTTCTTTCTTCGCCGGGTTCAGCCCCGGTCTCGCCGGGATCACCTGCCTCTGCCCCGGCCTCTTCGCCAGGAGTGTCGCCAGCTTCTTCGCAGCCGGGCTTGGCGCCAGCACCGGTGGTTGCTGTGGTGTCACCACCCGTTGGCCCGGTCACTCGGTCACGCCTGGGTGTCCATCGGCCGAGCACTCGCTACCCTCCGGATGAGTACACCTGTGTGGCTTCGATGTCTTCCTCGTCACCGTCACCCCTGCCGACCTCCGCCCGTTCCGCCCTTCGCGACCCCATGTGGTTCGCCGCGATGAAGGAGGAATTGGACGCATTGCAACGCAATCACACTTGGCAACTCGCACCCCGTCCTCCTCGGGCCAACATCATTACCGAGAAGTGGGTGTTCAAGCACAAGTTGTTGGGGAACGTAGTAATTTCAAAAAATTTCCTACGCACATGCAAGATCATGGTGATGCATAGCAACAAGAGGGGAGAGTGTTGTCCACGTACCCTCGTAGACCGAAAGCGGAAGCGTTATAACAACGCAGTTGATGTAGTCGTACGTCTTCACGGCCCGACCGATCAAGCACCGAAACTACAGCACCTCCGAGTTCTAGCACACGTTCAGCTCGATGACGTTCCCCAGACTCCGATCCAGCAAAGTGTCGGGGAAGAGTTCTGTCAGCATGACGGCGTGTTGACGGTGATGATGTTCTACCGACGCAGGGCTTCGCCTAAGCACTGCTACGATATGACCGAGGTGGAATATGGTGGAAGGGGGCACCGCACACGGCTAAGGAACGATCACGAAGATCAACTTCTGTGTCATGGGGTGCCCCCTTGCCCCCGTATATAAAGGAGGGAGGGGGAGGTGCGGCTGGCCCCTAGGGGTGCGCCTGGAGGAGTCCTACTCCCATCGGGAGTAGGACTCCCCCCTCTTGCCTTGTTGGAGAAGGAAAGGGGGGCACCGCCCCCCTTCCTTGTTCTATTCAGACTAGGGGGCGGAGGCGCGCGGCCTGCCATTGCCGGCTCCCCTCTTCTCCCTTAGGGCCCATGTAGGCCCATTAACCCCCGGGGGGGTTCCGGTAACCCCCCGGTACTCCGGTAAAATCCCGATTACACCCGGAACGATTCCGAAATCCAGATATAGGCTTCCAATATATCAATCTTTATGTCTCGACCATTTCGAGACTCCTCGTCATGTTCGTGATCATATCCGGGACTCCGAACAACCTTCGGTACATCAAAAACTATAAACTCATAATATAACTGTCATTGTAACGTTAAGCGTGCGGACCCTACGGGTTCGAGAACTATGTAGACATGACCTAGAACTGTTTCCGGTCAATAACCAATAGCGGAACCTGGATGCTCATATTGGCTCCTACATATTCTACAAAGATCTTTATCGGTCAAACCGCATAACAACATACATTGTTCCCTTTGTCATCGGTATGTTACTTGCCCGAGATTCGATCGTCGGTATCTCAATACCTAGTTCAATCTCATTATCGGCATGTCTCTTTACTCGTTACGTAATGCATCATTCCGTAACTAACTCATTAGTTACATTGCTTGCAAGGCTTATAGTGATGTGCATTACCGAGAGGGCCCAGACATACCTCTCCGACAATCGGAGTGACAAAACCTAATCTCGAAATATGCCAACTCAACATGTACCTTTGGAGACACCTGTAGAGCTCCTTTATAATCACCCAGTTACGTTGTGACGTTTGGTAGCACACAAAGTGTTCCTCCGGTAAACGGGAGTTGCATAATCTCATAGTTATAGGAACTTGTATAAGTCATGAAGAAAGCAATAGCAATATACTAAACGATCAAGTGCTAAACTAACGGGATGGGTCAAGTCAATCATATCATTCTCCTAATGATGTGATCCCATTAATCAAATGACAACACATGTCTATGGTTAGGAAACATAACCATCTTTGATCAATGAGCTAGTCAAGTAGAGGCATACTAGTGACATTAAGTTTGTCTATGTATTCACACATGTATCATGTTTCCGGTTAATACAATTCTAGCATGAATAATAAACATTTATCATGATATGAGGAAATAAATAATAACTTTATTATTGCCTCTAGGGCATATTTCCTTCAGTCTCCCACTTGCACTAGAGTCAATAATCTAGATTACACAGTAATGATTCTAACACCCATGGAGTCTTGGTGCTGATCATGTTTTGCTCGTGGAAGAGGCTTAGTCAACGGGTCTGCAACATTCAGATCCGTATGTATCTTGCAAATCTCTATGTCTCCCACCTGGACTTGGTCCCGGATGGAATTGAAGCGTCTCTTGATGTGCTTGGTCCTCTTGTGAAATCTGGATTCCTTTGCCAAGGCAATTGCACCAGTATTGTCACAGAAGATCTTCATTGGTCCCGATGCACTAGGTATGACACCTAGATCAGAAATGAACTCTTTCATCCAGACTCCTTCATTTGCTGCTTCCGAAGCAGCTATGTACTCTGCTTCACATGTAGATCCCGCCACGACGCTTTGTTTAGAACTGCACCAACTGACAGCTCCACCGTTTAATATAAACACGTATCCGGTTTGCGATTTAGAATCGTTCGGATCAGTGTCAAAGCTTGCATCGACGTAACCATTTACGACTAGCTCTTTGTCACCTCCATAAACGAGAAACATATCCTTAGTCCTTTTCAGGTATTTCAGGATATTCTTGACCGTTGTCCAGTGATCCACTCCTGGATTACTTTGGTACCTGCCTGCCAAGCTTATTGCTAAGCACACGTCAGGTCTGGTACACAGCATTGCATACATGATAGAGCCTATGGCTGAAGCATAGGGAACATCTTTCATTTTCTCTCTATCTTCTGCTGTGGTCGGGCATTGAGTCTGACTCAACTTCACACCTTGTAACACGGGCAAGAACCCTTTCTTTGCCTGATCCATTTTGAACTTTTTCAAAACTTTATCAAGGTATGTACTTTGTGAAAGTCCAATTAAGCGTCTTGATCTATCTCTATAGATCTTGATGCCCAATATGTAAGCAGCTTCACCGAGGTCTTTCATTGAAAAACTTTTATTCAAGTATCCCTTTATGCCATCCAGAAATTCTATATCATTTCCAATTAACAATATGCCATCTACATATAATATCAGAAATGCTACAGAGCTCCCACTCACTTTCTTGTAAATACAGGCTTCTCCAAAAGTCTGTATAAAACCATATGCTTTGATCACACTATCAAAGTGTTTATTCCAACTCCTAGAGGCTTGCACCAGTCCATAAATGGATCGCTGGAGCTTGCACACTTTGTTAGCACCTTTTGGATCGATAAAACCTTCCGGTTGCATCATATACAACTCTTCTTCCAGAAATCCATTCAGGAATGCAGTTTTGACATCCATTTGCCAAATTTCATAATCATAAAATGTGGCAATTGCTAACATGATTCGGACAGACTTAAGCATCTCTACGGGTGAAAAAGTCTCATCGTAGTCAACCCCTTGAACTTGTCGAAAACCTTTCGCAACAAGTCGAGCTTTGTAGACAGTTATATTACCATCAGCGTCAGTCTTCTTCTTGAAGATCCATTTATTTTCTATGGCTTGCCGATCATCGGGCAAGTCAACCAAAGTCCAAACTTTGTTCTCATACATGGATCCCATCTCAGGTTTCATGGCCTCAAGCCATTTTGCGGAATCTGGGCTCATCATCGCTTCCTCATAGTTCGTAGGTTCATCATGGTCAAGTAACATGACTTCCAGAATAGGATTACCGTACCACTCTGGTGCGGACCTTACTCTGGTAGACCTACGAGGTTCGGTAGTAACTTGATCTGAAGTTTCATGATCAATATCATTAGCTTCCTCACTGATTGGTGTAGTTGTTACAGGAACCGGTTCTTGTGATGAACTACTTTCCAATAAGGGAGCAGGTACAGTTACCTCATCAAGTTCTACTTTCCTTCCACTCACTTCTTTCGAGAGAAACTCCTTCTCCAGAAAGGATCCGAATTTAGCAACAAAAATCTTGCCTTCGGATCTGTGATAGAAGGTGTACCCAATAGTCTCTTTTTGGGTATCCTATGAAGACACATTTCTCCGATTTGGGTTCGAGCTTATCTGGTTGAAGTTTCTTCACATAAGCATCGCAGCCCCAAATTTTAAGAAACGACAACTTTGGTTTCTTGCCAAACCATAGTTCATAAGGCGTCGTCTCAACGGATTTTGATGGTGCCCTATTTAATGTGAATGCGGCCGTCTCTAAAGCATAACCCCAAAATGATAGCGGTAAATCAGTAAGAGACATCATAGATCGCACCATATCTAGTAGAGTACGATTACGATGTTCGGACACACCATTACGCTGTGGTGTTCCGGGTGGCATGAGTTGCGAAACTATTCCGCATTGTTTCAAATGTAGACCAAACTCGTAAGTCAAATATTCTCCTCCACGATCAGATCGTAGAAACTTTATTTTCTTGTTACAATGATTTTCAACTTCACTCTGAAATTCTTTGAACTTTTCAAATGTTTCAGACTTATGTTTCATTAAGTAGATATACCCATATCTGCTCAAATCATCTGTGAAGGTGAGAAAATAACGATATCCTCCATGAGCCTCAACATTCATCGGACCACATACATCTGTATGTTTGATTTCCAATAAATCTGTTGCTCTCTCCATAGTTCCTGAGAACGGCGTTTTAGTCATCTTGCCCATGAGGCATGGTTCGCAAGTACCAAGTGATTCATAATCAAGTGGTTCTAAAAGTCCATCAGTATGGAGTTTCTTCATGCGCTTTACACCGATATGACCTAAATGGCAGTGTCACAAATAAGTTGCACTATCATTATCAACTCTGCATCTTTTGGCTTCAACATTATGAATATGTGTATCACTACTATCGAGATTTAATAAAAATAGACCACTCTTCAAGGGTGCATGACCATAAAAGATATTACTCATATAAATAGAACAACCATTATTCTCAGATTTAAATGAATAACCGTCTCGCATCAAACAAGATCCAGATATAATGTTCATGCTCAACGATGTCACCAAATAACAATTATTTAGGTCTAAAACTAATCCCGAAGGTAGATGTAGAGGTAGCATGCCGACCGCGATCACATCGACTTTGGAACCATTTCCCACACGCATCGTCAGCTCGTCCTTAGCCAATCTTCGCTTAATCCGTAGCCCCTGTTTCGAGTTGCAAATATTAGCAACAGAACCAGTATCAAATACCCAGGTGCTATTGCGAGCATTAGTAAGGTACATATCAATAACATGTATATCACATATACCTTTGTTCACTTTGCCATCCTTCTTATCCGCCAAATACTTGGGGCAGTTCCGCTTCCACTGTCCAGTCTGCTTGCAGTAGAAGCACTCAGTTTCAGGTTTAGGTCCAGACTTGGGTTTCTTCTCCTGAGCAGCAACTTGCTTGCTATTCTTCTTGAAGTTCCCCTTCTTCTTCCCTTTGCCCTTCTTCTTGAAACTGGTGGTCTTATTGACCATCAACACTTGATGCTCCTTCTTGATTTCTACCTCCGCAGCCTTTAGCATTGCGAAGAGCTCAGGAATAGTCTTGTCCATCCCTTGCATATTATAGTTCATCACGAAGCTCTTGTAGCTTGGTGGCAGTGATCGAAGAATTCTGTCAATGACACTATTATCAGGAAGATTAACTCCCAGTTGAATCAAGTGATTATTATACCCAGACATTTTGAGTATATGTTCACTGACAGAACTATTCTCCTCCATCTTACAGCTATAGAACTTATTTGAGACTTCATATCTCTCAATCCGGGCATTTTCTTGAAATATTAACTTCAACTCCTGGAACATCTCATATGCTCCATGAAGTTCAAAACATCGTTGAAGACCCGGTTCTAAGTCGTAAAGCATGGCACACTGAACTATCGAGTAGTCATCAGCTTTACTCTGCCAGACGTTCTTAACGTTGTCAGTTGCATCTGCAGCAGGCCTGGCACCCAGCGGTGCTTCCAGGACGTAATTCTTCTGTGCAGCAATGAGGATAATCCTCAAGTTACGGACCCAGTCGTTGCTACCATCATCTTTCAACTTAGCTTTCTCAAGGAACGCATTAAAATTCAACGGAACAACAGCACGAGCCATCTATCTACAACAAACATAGACAAGCAAAAATACTATCAGGTACTAAGTTCATGATAAATTTAAGTTCAACTAATCATATTACTTAAGAACTCCCACTTAGACAAACATCTCTCTAGTCATCTAAGTGATCACGTGATCGAAATCAACTAAACCATGTCCGATCATCACGTGAGATGGAGTAGTTTCAATGGTGAACATCACTATGTTGATCATATCTACTATATGATTCACGTTCGACCTTTCGCTCTCCGTGTTCCGAGGCCATATCTGTATATGCTAGGCTCATCAAGTTTAACCTGAGTATTCCGTGTGTGCAACTGTTTTGCACCCGTTGTATTTGAACGTAGAGCCTATCACACCCGATCATCACCTGGTGTCTCAGCACGAAGAACTTTTGCAATGGTGCATACTCAGGAAGAACACTTCTTGATAATTAGTGAGAGATCATCTTAAAATGCTACCGTCAATCAAAGCAAGATAAGATGCATAAAGGATAAACATCACATGCAATCAATATAAGTGATATGATACGGCCATCATCATCTTGTGCTTGTGATCTCCATCTCCGAAGCACCGTCGTGATCACCATCGTCACCGGCGCGACACCTTGATCTCCATCGTAGCATCGTTGTCGTCTCGCCAATCTTATGCTTCTACGACTATCTCTACCGCTTAGTGATAAAGTAAAGCATTGCAGGGCGATTGCATTGCATATAATAAAGCGACAACCATATGGCTCCTGCCAGTTGCCGATAACTCGGTTACAAAATATGATCATCTCATACAATAAAATATAGCATCACGTCTTGACCATATCACATCACAACATGCCCTGCAAAAACAAGTTAGACGTCCTCTACTTTGTTGTTGCAAATTTTACGCGGCTGCTACGGGCTGAGCAAGAACCGTTTCTTACCTACGCATCAAAACCACAACGATAGTTTGTCAAGTTGGTGCTGTTTTAACCATCGCAAGGAGCGGGCGTAGCCACACTCGGTTCAACTAAAGTTGGAGAAACTGACACCCGCCAGCCACCTGTGTGCAAAGCACGTCGATAGAACCAGTCTCGCGTAAGCGTACGCATAATGTCGGTCCGGGCCGCTTCATCCAACAATACCGCCGAACCAAAGTATGACATGCTGGTAAGCAGTATGACTTATATCGCCCACAACTCACTTGTGTTCTACTCGTGCATATGACATCTACGCATAAAACCTGGCTCTGATACCACTGTTGGGGAATGTAGTAATTTCAATAAAATTCCTACGCACATGCAAGATCATGGTGATGCATAGCAACGAGAGGGGAGAGTGTTGTCCACGTACCCTCGTGGACCGAAAGCGGAAGCGTTATAACAACGCGGTTGATGTAGTCGTACGTCTTCACGGCCCGACCGATCAAGCACCGAAACTACGACACCTCCGAGTTCTAGCACACGTTCAGCTCGATGACGTTCCCCGGAATCCGATCCAGCAAAGTGTCGGGGAAGAGTTCTGTCAGCATGACGGCGTGGTGACGGTGATGATGTTCTACCGACGCAGGGCTTCGCCTAAGCACTGCTACGATATGACCGATGTGGAATATGGTGGAAGGGGGCACCGCACACGGCTAAGGAACGATCACGAAGATCAACTTGTGTGTCATGGGGTGCCCTCTTGCCCCCGTATATAAAGGAAGGAGGGGGAGGTGCGGCCGGCCCCTAGGGGTGCGCCTGGAGGAGTCCTACTCCCACTGGGAGTAGGACTCCCCCCTCTTGCCTTGTTGGAGAAGGAAAGGGGAAGGGGGAAAGAGGAAAGGGGGGCGCCGCCCCCCCCTTCCTTGTCCTATTCGGACTAGGGGGGGAGGAGGCGTGCGGCCTGCCATGGCCGGCTCCCCTCTTCTCCCTTAGGGCCCATGTAGGCCCATTAACCCCCGGGGGGGGGGGGGTTCCGGTAACCCCCCGGTAATCCGGTAAAATCCTGATTTCACCCGGAACGATTCCGATATCCAAATATAGGCTTCCAATATATTAATCTTTATGTCTCGACCATTTCAAGACTCCTCGTCATGTCCGTGATCATATCCGGGACTCCGAACAACCTTCGGTACATCAAAAACTATAAACTCATAATATAACTATCATCGTAACGTTAAGCGTGCGGACCCTACGGGTTCGAGAACTATGTAGACATGACCTAGAACTGTGTCCGGTCAATAACCAATAGCGGAACCTGGATGCTCATATTGGCTCCTACATATTCTACCAAGATCTTTATCGGTCAAACCGCATAACAACATACGTTGTTCCCTTTGTCATCGGTATGTTACTTGCCTGAGATTCGATCGTCGGTATCTCAATACCTAGTTCAATCTCGTTATCGGCAAGTCTCTTTACTCGTTACGTAATGCATCATTCTGTAACTAACTCATTAGTTACATTGCTTGCAAGGCTTATAGTGATGTGCATTACCGAGAGGGCCCAGAGATACCTCTCCGACAATCGGAGTGACAAAACCTAATCTCGAATATGCCAACTCAACATGTACCTTTGGAGACACCTGTAGAGCTCCTTTATAATCACCCAGTTACGTTGTGACGTTTGGTAGCACACAAAGTGTTCCTCCGGTAAACGGGAGTTGCATAATCTCATAGTTATAGGAACTTGTATAAGTCATGAAGAAAGCAATAGCAATATACTAAACGATCAAGTGCTAAGCTAACAGGATGGGCCAAGTCAATCATATCATTCTCCTAATGATGTGATCCCATTAATCAAATGACAACACATGTCTATGGTTAGGAAACATAACCATCTTTGATCAATGAGCTAGTCAAGTAGAGGCATACTAGTGACATTAAGTTTGTCTATGTATTCACACATGTATCATGTTTCCGGTTAATACAATTCTAGCATGAATAATAAACATTTATCATGATATGAGGAAATAAATAATAACTTTATTATTGCCTCTAGGGCATATTTCCTTCACAAGTTTCATCCAGATGGTACTCTTGACCGACACAAGGCTCGTTGGGTCGTTCGGGGTTTTCGTCAACGAGCAGGTGTTGACTTCACCGACACTTTCGCCCCGGTTGTCAAACCCGGCACGATTCGGACTGTTCTTCAGCTGGCGGTTTCTCGCTCCTGGCCTGTGCACCAGATGGATGTTTCGAATGCCTTTCTTCATGGTCATCTTGAGGAACAGGTGTTCTGTCAGCAGCCGACTGGATTTGTCGATGAGTCTTCTCCGGATCATGTGTGCTTGCTCTCTCGGTCCTTGTACGGGCTCAAGCAAGCTCCTCGCGTGTGGTACCAGCACATCGCAGCGTTTCTTACTCAGCTTGGCTTCCGCTCCACTCGCTCCGATGCTTCACTGTTTGTCTACCACCAGGGTGATGCTACTGCTTTCCTGCTGCTCTATGTCGACGACATCATCTTGACAGCATGCTCGACTACCCTTCTTCGACAGCTCACTGATCGTCTTCGTGCTGAGTTTGCCATTAAGGACTTAGGTCCTCTGCACTATTTCCTCGGGATCGAGGTTATTCGTCGAGCAGATGGCTTCTTTCTTCATCAGCGGAAGTATGCTCATGAGCTTCTGGATCGTGCCGGGATGCTTAACTGCAAACCGGCTGCCACACCTGTCGATACGAAGGCCAAGCTTTCTGCCACAGATGGTTCTCCTGCTTCAGATGCTCCGTTCTACAGGTCAATTGTTGGTGCTCTTCAGTATCTCACTCTTACTCGTCCGGAGCTCCAGTACGCTGTGCAACAGGTGTGCCTCCATATGCATGCTCCTCGTGATGCTCACTGGACCGCGGTCAAGCACATTCTGCGCTATATCCGTGGCACCTTGGATCTTGGATTGTCACTTCAGGCTTCGTCCTCTCTGGATCTGACGGCTTATTCTGACGCCGATTGGGCCGGCTGCCCTGACACGCGCCGCTCGACCTCTGGTTATTGCGTCTACCTTGGACCATCACTCATCTCCTGGTCGTCCAAGCGGCAGCCCATCGTCTCCCGCTCCAGTGCTGAAGCGGAGTACCGTGCCGTTGCCAACGTCGTCGCCGAGTGTTTCTGGCTTCATCAGCTTCTGCATGAGCTCTTGTCTCCGATTGACAAGGCCACGATTGTCTACTGTGACAATGTTTCTGCGGTCTACCTCTCCGCCAACCCGGTTCATCATCGACGCACCAAGCACATTGAGATTGATATCCATTTTGTTCGGGAACAGGTAGCTCTTGGTCATGTACGCGTGCTACATGTCCCTACGTCCCAACAATTTGCTGACATCATGACAAAGGGCCTGTCTACCGCGTCTTTCGAGGAGTTCCGATCCAGTCTTTGCGTCGACCATGGTGCCGCTTCGACTGCGCGGGGGTGTTGAGATGTAGATACATATGTGTATTTCTTGTACAACAAGCCCTCCTCCTTCCATGTATAGTTGAGGACGTGGCTACCCTTTGTACTTATATATACGTGCATATTGCACCCGATCAATATATCGTAAGTTGCATAATCTTCTACACCGTGGTCGCGACGAAGTGCGTGCCGTGCTGGTTGAAGGCGACGTGGACGAGCGGATCGGGAGAGGGGACTAGGGCTGTTCCGTCCGGCAGCTCGGAGGAAGACGACGTAGACGCCATGACCGACGGGCTGAACGATAGATCCATCAAATTAAGCTTTGCTTTTCGCGGCTACAACTAGTTCGATTTGCTAACTGATTGATCAGCAATCACGGCGAAGTATATATGATGTTGTGATGACCGACCGAGGCTCGATCGTGAACGTACGTACCCGTGGTATATATAGATCGCCCCATGAAAACTACAGTACTAGTTAAGTTGGTAACCATCTCGAACTGGGACACATACATGCATGTTCGGAGTCGGATTACAATTCCTGAAACGTACATAAAGCTGTTGGTTCGCTGGGCTGGGCCAAACGTACAGGCACCGTACAGGCACCGGCTCCGATTTGGGCGTTTTTTTTGTTACCACGGCACACACCAGTTCATCAGCATATCTAATATTAATTCAGGTGCATTACAGAAATTTCAGCACACAACTCATACAACAATTTCAGATTGCCTTAGTTGGAGAGAACTAGATGGTTGATTATGCACACCGTCCATTCTCTCGGCAGTTTCCCACTTAAAGTTGATAGATCTTTTGAATAACTCCATACTAACGAAGAATTCGTCCCAGTCCATACTCTTAACCTCGAAAGTCTCATCTTTCACGCCCAGATGGATGCCCCCCCCCCCCCTCCATCTATATGCATGTACGATCTATGATGTAACCATGAAATTTGATGGCCCAATCTTCAAGTTGTA
>NC_057799.1:71574083-71587762 GCF_018294505.1 Triticum aestivum | reverse complement strand
ACAAACCCCAATAGGTAATATCTTGTATGTGTGCATGCTCTTATATAGTATACTCCCTTCCTTCACAAATATACGATGGTTTGGATATTTCAATATGGACCATATGCAGTCTGAAATGAGTGAACACATACACAAAAACGTCTCTATATACATCCAATTCATAAAAAAGTTAGAACTATAATTGTGAATGGATGGAGTACTATATATGACATTTGTGATTCACTTAGGTGCTCGTATTTGAAGCAAAACAATTCGAAACAACTAAGTGTTAGCAAAATTTGGCACATAATTTCAGTTTAGAGGCATTACAGAGCACACAACTGATACATTAATAGGTCACATGTAGAGAGGAAAGAGCACTAAGTTCCAAATCACCTGAAGCTTCAAAACTGCCCATCACCGCATACAGATATGCTCTCTAAGTGAGCCATCATCAAACTCCCAACCCACTGACCGCTTCTTTCAACTCATCAAAGTCCATTCCATTCATCATCAAATGACGCCGGTTCGAAACAAGAAGAGACCAAGCGACGGTAATCTCCACTTCCACTTTAGGGTCACGGTCACCCAAGAAACATGTCTCCTGACTTATATTGCAAGATTTGGGCGTGAAGCAAACCTCACCTAGTGTGACGATATCGCCAGATTCCAAGTAGGCTTGTATGACAACCGTCAGGCTTCCTTCCAATTCTACAAAAACTACATGCCTTGATAGACGAAGGTAACCGTATGAACCCTTAGGCATAGTTCTACCACGTGAAGAAAGCAACACAACTTCCATCAACGGGGCATGAGTAGTATAAGTGACTTTACCACCAGTGACCTTATATGTCCGTGATGGTGAGAGGCAAGACACTTGACCGCCATAATCGAAAGGCCATGGCCCGTTTTTTACGCGGACGCTCAATATGGTGGCCTGGACAGTTTCATGAATTCGCTCCATGCACAACTCTATTGTGCAGAAGCAGTTACTGAAGCAAATGGTACGTCCTCCGCTATAATGACGTCTCCCACTGATCAATGCTATATCTTGAGACAATGTTTTGCCTTTTACTTTTACCTCGATTTCAAAGTAAACATCATCAGTAAAAACAATGGCACGAGATGGGCCAATCAAGCGCAAAAAAGGATCCTGCAGGCATCACCAAACACGCCATTAGTACGAGCAATTCTAAAAGAACAAAACATCTAATCCTTTTTTATAATTGACACAATATGACGGCAAGAGAAGACAAGTACGGAAGAATGCCACCACATGTGCACACGAAAAAAAGTAAATAACATAAAGTGTAGGAAAGGATTATCTAGCATACATACATCCTGACTGAGCTTTTGCGACCTCCACCTATCGCAAGAGAAGAGGAGGTTGCGGCTGTGATCCACGCAGTCTCGCGCAGCAACCACGCCGTACACGGACAATGGCCACTCGAGGCCGCCCTTTATCTCCACGAGCTTGACGGTGAAGATCTGCAGGGTGGCCCCGGCGATCGCGGCATCACCTGGGTCGCATCCAGGTGTGTAGTGGGTAAAGTGCATGGGACTCACGGTCGCTGCAAACACCAACCAAACAGAAGTCCACATGCGTGCGTGTTATAGAAATCTAACATGAATAGATGAATGGATCAAAGCATAAGCATGCACAAATGTGTTTACTTGCTACTGATCAGTAGCAGTACTCACTCGTGTCCTCGAAGAACGCGCGGCCACTCGCTCCCCAGTTAGATTCCCAGCTTCTACGGTACGAGGCAAAGGCCATCTCCTCCTCTCTGGCTATTTGCTGGGCCGATTTGCCTCTATCCATCTCGTTCTCATGGGGCGTGCAAGAAACAAGCTGAGACTGCCGAGCAGATTCCCCTTCCATCGATGTGGACTCACGAGATTTCCTTCCGGAGCGAATTAACTCGATCCAACGTGGCCTCCGACGACTCCGACTCTGTGAGTTTTTCCTTCTCCTCCTTGAGTTGCTGGAGCAGGCGGCCTAGACTCTCCGGAGGGGCAACTCGATTATTGCTGCGGTTCTTCCTCCTTGGATTGGACTGATCGCTACTCTCCATCTCGATCTGAGGAGAGTGTTTCGTCGACTCTGGATCTCACGAGGCGATCGATGGACTCGATTACGGCGGGCCTGGTGGTGGGGTTTCTCGGAAGAGGGGTCCGGGGTGATTATCAAGTCTTATGAGGGGCTCGTCCCTTATTATTACTATAAATAAAGTTAGGAAGGTTTTTTGAAAAATAAAAAACAAGCGCGTGCCCGGCCGTGCGGAAACGTGGGCGCAGACCGCGCGGCGTGGCAGCAATGGCAACCGCGGCGGGGAGATACTTCGCTGTTCTTCAACAGGCGGGAAAAAACTAATTTTAGCGCGCGCGGACCAGTTTGGCGTGCTTCCGCCTGCGCGGGAAGATCTGTGTCGGCGATCCGTGTTGGGCTGGATAGTGGGCCATCACCTTGGGCCTGGCCTGCCCTGACATTAGCAAGGAGAAGTCCTAGAAATAGCAGGAAGAAGGAAACAGAAAGGCGGCTTGGACTGATGGGCTTCGGCCTAGGCTTGGCAAGGCGTGCTAGTTCCTCCCTCCTGTAGCTCGTCTTCCTCCTTTGCTCTCCTTCCTTCTCTCAATTCTCCTCTGAATTCAAGTGTTGTAATCGAATTCACGGCTAATAGAGTGAATTGGTACTGAGATCCTCACAATTGGTATCAGAGCCGTTCGATTCTGCTCCAAAAAATCCACCCAAAATTTTCCCAATCCATTCCATGGACTCACGGCGGTGCACGGAGCTCCTGGCGACCCTCTCGCCGGAGGGTTTGGCGACGTATCAGGTTCTGAAGGCCCAGCTCGCTCGTGATCTGGACCGAAGCTTTGCCGCCTCCAAGGCGAGGCGAGAGAAGTCCGTGGAGACGGCGTTCGCCGACCTCCACACCAAGCTGGACCGGACTATCGACGACCTCTGCTGGAAGGTGCGCGGCGACGACAGCCGTAGGAGTGCCCCTGCAGCAGCGACGTCGGCTTCATCGACGACGAGGTCGGCCGCGTTTCCGCCTGTCCCGCGCGGCAGCGGCGCAACTGTCGCGGACATGTCCACGCCAGCCGCGGTCTCTGCTCCATCGGCGTACACAGCAACATCTACGTGCGCCCCCATTGTGGCGGCGCTGGACTCTACTTCGCCCCGAGTCCTGGCTGTGACCGCAACCCCCCGATGGCACCTGCTGCAAGCATTGACCTCAACCTCAAGCGCGACATCGACCACCTCGTCGGCGGCTCCACGACACCAACATCGAATCCTTCGGTTGTCATCACTGCGGCGACCGCGACACATCTGCGCAGCACCTCGTCCACGGCCAGTTGGGTCGCGGCCTTCGTGGGCGCAGCGACGGCGTCGATCCCGCCCACCATGTGCTCGACCGAGTGCCCTGGAGAAGAAAACAGTGAAACAAGGACCACGCCCACTTCTACAGCAGCGCCACCGGCATCATCCTCGACCAGTGCTATTCCTGCTACGTGTGAGGTGAGCATAGAGGTCAATTCCATGGCTCCGAGAGCATCTCCAACAGCCGCGCTTCGCGCCGCGCGCTAAAAACTAGTTTGCCGCGTGCCGTTCGCCTGGTTTTGCGCGGCCGCCAGCGCTGGCTCCAACAGCCGCGCTAAAATGCAGCGCGCGCGCGCCGCTCCAGCAGCGTGCAAAAAATGCAGCGCGCGCGACTCGCACAAACAACATATACATTTCAAATAGAAGCAAAAATGATCAAACTTAACAAAATAAATCAACAATAAATAGTTCAATTTCGTTATTACAACCCAAACAAATAGTTTATCGTTCAGTACAAAAAATACTGCAATAAACACAACAAATAGTTCATGAACAATACAATGTCGAACGCAGAAATCATGCTCTTTGTCGTCCATGCCATGCCCACCACTCCTCAATGAGATCCTTCTGAAGATAATTGTGCGTTGCGGGACGCCGAATGGCATGATAGGAGGCAACAAAACGGGCCACCCTTTCAGCCCTCCGTCGCACTCGCACGAGATGTCCCAAGAGCTCATACTGTGAGTAGTCTAAATCTTGATCACGCTCATTCTTGATGATCATGTTGTGCATGATCGCACAAGCATGCATGATGTACCAAAGCATTTTTGATCCCAAAATCTAGCCGGTCCTCTCACAATAGCAAATTGGGCTTGGAAAATCCCAAAAGCTCTCTCCACATGTTTTGTAGCCGCCACCTGAGCATTGTGGAAATCAAGATTTTTCTTACCTTCCGGATTTTTCAACGGCTTCACGAAGATTTGCCACTTTGGATAGATGCCATCCGCTAGATAATAGCCATAGTTGTATGTATGGCCATTTGCTACAAACTGCACCGGTGGCAACTCACCATTTGCAATCTTATTCATCAGTGGTGACCGGTTGACAACAGTGATGCCATTCAAAGATCTAGGCATTCCAAAGAATGCATGCCAAATCCAAGTCTCTTGATCGGCCACCGCTTCAAGGATTATAGTGGAACCCTTTTTTGGCCGTGGAATTGCCCATGCCTTGGACAATTCTTCCAACTCCAATGCATGCAATCTATTGAGCCAAGCATGCCAGGAAAGCCGCGAGCTTTGTTCATCGCCAATAGCCTTGCGACGTCTTCAGCATTGGGAGATCTCAAATACTCCTCGCCAAACACTTGCATAATTCCGACCGCGAAGCGCTTGACACACATGATGGCTTGGCTCTCACCCATAGCCAAGTGATCATCAACTAGATCAGCTGGGATACCGTATGCCAACATACGCAAAGCGGCTGTCACCTTCTGAAAGGTGCTATGCCCTAGCTCTCCGGCGGCATTCCTCCTTTGCTGAAAAAATCGGTCATGGCTCGCTAGTTTCTCTGCAATGCGCCTGAACAAGTCGGTGCTCATCCTAAACCGGCGACGAAAATACGACTCCGGGTATGTGGGATTCTCCACGAAATAGTGCCTCATCAATCTGTTATGGGCATCGATCCTATCTCTCCAAATTTTCTGCCGACCCATAACCGAACCACCGTGCTTCGGTTTTTTATTGATATGCATAGCTAGGATCATTGCAAGATCCTCCTCCTCTTCCATATCAAATTCTTCTTCGGAAGAATCATACGACGAACTCATCTACAATGTTAAATACTATGCTATAAAAACTACAATTAACATGCACCAAATTCATGAAGTTGGAGCAATACATACCTTGTAGGCATTTTGTCGAACACCTTGCAGGCGCCGAGCGGCAGCGAGCGCTCGGGCGCTGTTCGTCGGAGGACGGGCGCGCGCGACGGGCGGCGGGACTAGAGGGGGGGCGGAGAAGCCGCCGCGGCGCGGGGATAGGCTGGGGAAGCGCCGGAACGGTCGTCGGGTGGCGCGGGCGGCGGCGGCGGCGCGGCTGGATGGGTGTGGGAGTTGTGAGCGAGCGCGTGAGAGTCCAGCGCGCGGGAGCGGGCGCAGCAAATAAGCGGCGCGCGATTGAGTTTCGGCCCGCACGCTAAACTGCATATGCCGCGCGCGCTGTTTTTGCGCGCCCGCTGGAGCAACTATACCGGTTGCACGCGCGCTAAAACGTTCAATTTTGCGGCGCGGCGCTAGTTTGGCGCGGCTGTTGGAGATGCTCTGATGGATATAACCAGTTCTTCTCCAGTCCTCACAATGCTTACAACCACCCAAGCATTGTCGCCTACCAAGTGTTCGACAGAAGGCCTGAATGGCGAGACCAATGTGGCTTGTCTCAAGTATTTAGTCAGCTCACATCACCAGTTGCAGCAGGACGTGTGGCTCGTCGATTTCAAAACTGAATTGAAGAAGAGCCGTGAGGAATTATTGTTGGCAGCCAGGAAGGAGATGAACTCAGTATCCTTGCTCACAATCAGTATCTTATTTCAGTGTGTTACAGGTTATGGGCTCTTGACATTGTCGTGGGATCCTGGACAGCGAGCAATTGATTCATCTACAATTATGTGGGATCGAGGAGGAGCTCTGTTATTTGGCAATGTGGACATTCCAGTTGCACCCTTGGAGTGTTTCCAATCAGTCCAGTCAGAGCTCCAACGGTTGTCTGATTTGAATCCCGTCGAGGTAGAAGTGAAGACAAGAGGAGTGCAACCACTTGTTGAAGTGATAGCACTAAACTTAGCACTTGGAGGAATTGCGAAAGGGTGCCATATAATCACTCCGTGCAGCCAGCCACTGAAAATTTTGGGGCCTCTCCTTGGCGTATGTGTTATGGTCCTGGAAGTTCTTTGCAAGTGAACACTACTTATTTAGCCCAGTTTTTGTCTCCTTGGACTAACCTATAGGAAGGTGACACTAGTGGAACTGAAGCCATGGATTTCGTGGGGGTGATGTGCAGGCACTATTTCCATCCATCAATCAGAAGAATGACTAGCTGCCATGAGTTGGGAAATTCCTCATATATGTGCCAGCAGCTCTAGATTGCATGGTCATTCGTTTGGGAATTCTCTGGTGTTGGATTAATGAGGACTGCTGTCAGCTTCTTATTCACTTCAGCTGGTGGTTTGGCAGTTGTTGTATTCAGTACTCGGTGCTCGGTTCTTGCATAGTGTTGCCAATACAGTACCATTTGCCTATTCTCAGTTTCGTGTTGGAGCTGTGACATTCTTCTGTCAGTTGGGGCAATTTCTCAGTGGCAAACACTCGGCACAAATTTGGTTGTATAACATCCTTGTACATACTGTACTTAGCCAAAGTGGTGCAGCTTGCTGTTTGTGGGAAAAATCTGATCAAGTACATGTCTGTGCCCCTATTATCAGTTTGCATCATGAGAAGCTAGGAGATCCTAGAGGTTTCTACTCTTGTGCCTGGATGGAATTTGTTAACATCAGATACATAATAGGATTACGTTCAGAGGAGTATTTGTTCCCAATCCAAGATATGTACAGATCGAGTTATCTTGGGAAGCCACATGAAGGTAATTGTTGTTCTGCTATCAGACTCGCTTTGCATACAACTAGCTACTCCGCTGAAAATTATTCCCGAGTGGTCGCTGAGAAGTGGATTTTGTATTGTGAGTTGTTTGCAATCAGCATGTTTTGGCCATATAAGCAAAAAATTCGTACCCTTGGACTACTATCATATGAAGCACACTTCTGTACTGTCAACATTTTGTTTCCGCCAAGGCGAACAACTGACTTGACACCTTGGCCACCTCCTTATTCGTCAAGTGTGGCTCTACAATTTCCAAGCTCACGACCAATGAGAGTGATGACGGCTGTTACAGGAAATATATGCCATACATCTGCGGTTATTGGAATGGATGGATCTGAACATTTTCTATGTGACGTTGCTTGGTTACTGTGTGACTACATTTTCTATTCAAGCATGGCTGCTGACCAATTTTGCAAGGATACTAATGTCCAAGAAAAGGGTTGTTATGCTGAATGCAATAGTACAGTGCTTCGTATGATAATTATAGTTCCTGAATTTTTGCTCGCCGTACTGATCAGCAGTGGCACCAGTTTTGCATTGGATTGTGGTGAAATTCAAGCAGCCTTGTTAGCTAATCACTAGTAGAAAACAGGGCTTTGGTTCGGGTATGGCAAGCCCATTAGTCCCGGTTCAGTCACGAACCGGGACCCATGTGGGCATTGGTCCCGGTTCGTGAGCCCAGGGGGCCGGCCGGGGCCTCGTGGGCATTGGTCCCGGTTCGTGTGGACCCATTTGTTCCGGTTCTAGGCACGAACCGGGACCAATTGGCCTCGCTCCTGGCCCACAACCATTGGTCCCGGTTCTTGGCTTGAACCGGTACAGAAGGCTGGGCTTTAGTACCGGTTCCAGCCACGAACCGGGACCAATGAGTTCCCTATATATACCCCATCGCCACAGCAGAGCACTCCAGAGTGCTCTGTTTTTTCTGGCCGGCGAGGGGAGGGCATTTGGGTGCTCTAGCTCACCTCCTATGCACATGAGGTGTTCGATGAAATGTCTGAGCCACACTAGTTAATCTTTGTCCTCTCGAAACTCGACCTCCGAGCTCCATTTTCCCCGAGATTTGTCTAGGTTTAGCGGTCCGTCACGTCCCGTCCCCGTCTTCACCGCCGTCGATCGCCCGCGCCGATCTCGTCGCCGGCACCACCGTGGTGAGCCTCTTGTTCTTATCTTCTTTCTGAAAGGAAAAAATTCTTACTTTAGATAGTTACTTGTCTAATTTTGTTACTTTTATTATTCCTTCTTATTATATAGTGCGATGGTTTTGGTATCCGCCCCCGTCGGCCCTCGTCCTGTCTATGATTCGGATGTGGTATATATTATCTCTTTATAACTATTTGGTTCATTTATTGTTTATGACAAATATACCGACCAACGTGACATAGATTTTATTTATCTAGGAGGTGGTTGAACCAGAAATTCTAACCGACCCTATTGTCGAGAGGTTAAATTTAGTTGAAGAAGAAAACAATTACTTGAAGGAAAAAATAAAAAAATTGAGGAGGAGAAGATGATATTGGAGTTGCATGTTGCGGATGTCGTCGATGATCACAAGATCAAGATGGATGCAATGCGCTTGAAGATTAGAAAGATTAGAAAATATGCCATTCATACCGAGGCTTGGTATCATTATGCCGTTGGATCAATTGTTACCTTGGTTGCGATTATGATCGCATTTGTTTTCGCATTGAAATGTTTTACATAGTTTCAATGTATGGTTTAATTAATTAGATGCTCTGGAGAGCTATATATATATTGTTAGATGAGAACTATGTATGTACTTTGGTTCTAATGTGATGATGAACTTCTATTAATTTGGTCACTTAATTATCTATTCATGATGTTCTGTAATGGTTTTTGACACACTTAATTATATATAATGCACGCAGATGAACCGGCAATGGATGTACGGTGACAGACACACCTCCGAGTACATGAAGGGCGTGCATGATTTTCTCGAAGTGGCTGAGGCAAACAAGCAGAATAGTTTTATGTGTTGTCCATGCCCTACATGTGGGAATACGAAGTCTTACTCTGACCGGAAAATCCTTCACACCCACCTGCTTTACAAGGGTTTCATGCCACACTATAATGTTTGGACGAGGCACAGAGAAATAGGTGTTATGATGGAAGACGGTGAAGAAGAAGAGGACGATGACAACTATGTGCCCCCTGAATACGGTGATGCTGCAACGGGGGAAGCTGCTGAAGATCAAGAGGAACCAGACGATGTGCCCAATGATGCTGCAAGGGGGGAAGCTGCTGAAGATCAAGAGGAACCAGTGCCCGATGATGATGATCTCCGCCGGGTCATAGTCGATGCAAGGACGCAATGCGAAAGTCAAAAGGAGAAGTTGAAGTTCGATCGCATGTTAGAGGATCACAAAAAAGGGTTGTACCCCAATTGCGAAGATGGCAACACAAAGCTCGGCACCGTACTGGAATTGCTGCAGTGGAAGGCAGAGAATGCTGTGTCTGACAAAGGATTTGAGAAGCTATTGAAAATATTGAAGAAGAAGCTTCCAAAGGATAACGAATTGCCCGACAGTACATACGCAGCAAAGAACGTCGTATGCCCTCTAGGATTGGAGGTGCAGAAGATACATGCATGCCCTAATGACTGCATCCTCTACCGCGGTGCGTACAAGGATCTGAACGCATGCCCGGTATGCGGTGCATTGCGGTATAAGATTGGACGAGATGACCCTGGTGATGTTGACGGCGAGCCCCCCAGGAAGAGGGTTCCTGCGAAGGTGATGTGGTATGCTCCTATAATACCACGGTTGAAACGTCTGTTCAGAAACGAAGAGCATGCCAATTTGATGCGATGGCACAGTGAGGACCGTAAGAAAGACGGGAAGTTGAGAGCACCCGCTGACGGGTCGCAGTGGAGAAAAATCGAGAGAAAGTACTGGGCGGAGTTTGCAGCTGACCCAAGGAACGTATGGTTTGGTTTAAGCGCAGATGGCATTAATCCTTTCGGGGAGCAGAGCAGCAATCACAACACCTGGCCCGTGACTCTATGTATGTATAACCTTCCTCCTTGGATGTGCATGAAGCGGAAGTTCATTATGATGCCAGTTCTCATCCAAGGCCCTAAGCAACCCGGCAACGACATTGATGTGTACCTAAGGCCATTAGTTGAAGAACTTTTACAGCTGTGGAATGGAAACGGTGTACGTACGTGGGATGAGCACAAACAGGAGGAATTTAACCTGCACGCGTTGCTGTTTGTAACCATCAACAATTGGCCCGCTCTCAGTAACCTTTCAGGACAGACAAACAAGGGATACCACGCATGCACGCACTGTTTAGATGACACTGAAAGTATATACCTGGACAAAAGCAGGAAGAATGTGTACCTGGGCCATCGTCGATTTCTTCTGGCCAACCATCAATGTCGAAAGAAAGGCAAGCATTTCAAAGGCGAGGCAGATCACCGGAAGAAGCCCGCCATGCATACCGGTGATCACGTACTTGCTATGGTCAATGATTTACACGTAATCTTTGGAAAGGGTCCCGGCGGACTAGCTGTTCCGAATGACGCTGAGGGACACGCACCCATGTGGAAGAAGAAATCTATATTTTGGGACCTACCCTACTGGAAAGAGCTAGAGGTCCGCTCTTCAATCGACGTGATGCACGTGACGAAGAACCTTTGCGTGAACCTGCTAGGCTTCTTGGGCGTGTATGGGAAGACAAAAGATACACCTGAGGCACGGGAGGACCTGCAACGTTTGCACGAAAAAGACGGCATGCCTCTGAAGCAGTATGAAGGTCCTGCCAGCTACGCTCTTACGAAAGAAGAGAAAGAAATCTTCTTTGAATGCCTGCTCAGTATGAAGGTCCTGACTGGCTTCTCGTCGAATATAAAGGGAATAATAAATATGCTAGAGAAAAAGTTCCAGAACCTAAAGTCTCATGACTGCCACGTGATTATGACGCAACTGCTTCCGGTTGCATTGAGGGGGCTTCTACCGGAAAACGTCCGATTAGCCATTGTGAAGCTATGTGCATTCCTCAATGCAATCTCTCAGAAGGTGATCGATCCAGAAATCATACCAAGGCTAAGGAGTGATGTGGCGCAATGTCTTGTCAGTTTCGAGCTGGTGTTCCCACCATCCTTCTTCAATATCATGACGCACGTCCTAGTTCATCTAGTCGACGAGATTGTCATTCTGGGGCCCGTATTTCTACACAATATGTTCCCCTTTGAGAGGTTCATGGGAGTCCTAAAGAAATATGTCTGTAACCGCGCTAGGCCAGAAGGAAGCATTTCCATGGGCCATCAAACAGAGGATGTCATTGGGTTTTGTGTTGACTTCATTCCTGGCCTTAAGAAGATAGGTCTCCCTAAATCGCGGTATGAGGGGAGATTGACTGGAAAAGGCACGCTTGGAGGGGGGACTCAATAATATGCAGGGACGGATATTCTTGGTCTCAAGCACACTACACAGTTTTACAGAACTCTACCTTGGTGACCCCGTATGTCGATGAACACAAGAACAGTCTGCGCTCCAAACACCCGGAGCAGTGTGACGACTGGATTACATGTGAACACATCAGGACTTTCAGCAGTTGGTTGGAAACACGTCTCAGAGGTGACACCACTGTTTGTGATGAGTTGTACTCGTTGTCCAGGGGACCATCTTCGACTGTATTGACTTACAAAGGATACGAGATAAATGGGAATACATTTTACACGATCGCCCAAGATCAAAAGAGCACCAACCAAAACAACGGTGTCCGCTTTGATGCAGCAACCGAGAGGGGAAAGGACACATATTATGGTTACATAATGGACATATGGGAACTTGACTACGGACATGATTTTAAGGTCCCTTTGTTTAAGTGCAAATGGGTCAATCTGTCAGGAGGCGGGGTACAGGTAGACCCACAGTACGGAATGACAACAGTGGATCTGAACAATCTTGGGTACACTGACGAACCGTTCGTCCTAGCCAATGATGTGGCACAGGTTATCTATGTGAAGGACATGTCTACCAGACCGAGGAAAAGAAAAGATAAGGAAGCGAATACATCATACGATGAGCCAAAGCGGCACATAGTTCTTTCAGGAAAAAGGGACATTGTGGGAGTGGAGGTCAAGACAGACATGTCTGAAGATTATGAAAAGTTTCATGAAATTCCTCCCTTCAAAGTCAAGGCTGACCCAAGCATCCTGATAAACAATGAAGATTATCCATGGTTACGGCGCAATAAGCAAATGACACAAGCGAAGAAAAAGTGAAGACTTTCTCCCGCAACTATTATGATGATACCGTGCCAACTTTGTAATAGACGAGTATGATACCATTGTCCGTTTTGTACAAGAAGTGCATCTAGTTTTTGCCGTAACCCTCTCAACTTTCTTGCACATGCTATGTGGATGAAATGATGATACCATGCCAACTTTCAACCTTTTCAGAATTCATTTGAAATGCTTTTCAATTTTAGGGTCTTATAGCTCAAAATAATTAGTAAATGCATGAAAAATAACAGGCCAAAAATTAAAAATTATGCCACCTACTGGGCCACCACGGCCTGAATACGATTAGAAACCCATCCATGGGCCAGGATTCAGGCCCGCAGAAGGCCCAGTAGGCCCACAGGCATGTACAGAGAGGTTAGGCCCGTAAGCCTGCTTTAGAGAGGAGCTCGACAGCTCAGGCGCACCGCACCTTATAAACAGGTGCGGCTCTCTCTTAGCTAGCAAGGTGGGACTAAACTCACCACCACGCCGCTGTGCAAGGCCATTGGTCCCAGTTGGTGGCACGAACCGGGACCAATTCCACCCTTTGGTCCCTGTTGGTGCCACGAACCGGTACTAATGAGGCTGTGGCCCCACGAGCACCTTTAGTACCTGTTCGTGGAACGAACCGGTACTAGAGTTTCTTACTAGCTAAGCAGTTTTTTAGTCCCACCTCGCTAGCTGAGAGGCACTAGGAGCGGTTTATAAGCCCTGATGCAGAGACGATGAAATAGAGGCGCAATGCTCACGTTGCTTAGCTTCAAGCCTTAAGGAATAAGGTAGACTGCATCGAGCTATGTGCAGTGCAGTCTACACTATTTCGAAAGGCTTGAAGCAAATCAACGCGCATTGCTCCTCTTTTTTATTTTTAATCATTAAAAGCAAAAAGAATTTTCATAAAGAACTTTTTTTGATAGAAACTTTAATAGCAGAAAGAATTATCATAAAGTAAAATAAATAAGTAATTAGAAACAAAATAAAATAAAATAAATAAGTTTTTTGTTGTAAGTAGAAACAAAACAAATTAAATATAGCAAAAAAGAAAACAAAAAAACTAAATACAGCAAAAAGAATTTTCATAAAGAACTAATGGCACTAATAGAAAGTTTATATTTTTTCTAAAACTAATGGCACTAACAGACAGTTTATAATTTTGCTGACCTAAAAGCAAAAAGAATTAAAAATAAAGCAAAAAACAAAAGAAAATAAATAATGCAAAAAACAGAACCAAAAAACTGGATTTTTTTTAAAAAACCTGCCACCTATTGGGCCACCACGGCTTGAATACGACTAGAAACCCAACCTGGGCCAGGATTCAGGCCCGCAAAAGGCCCAATAGGCCCACAGACAGCACAGTGTGACATTAGGCCCGTAAGCCTGCATTTGAGAGGAGCTCGAGAGGGCAGCCGCAGTGGGGCTTATAAACCACTCCGAGCCCCTCTCAACTAGCGAGGTGGGACTAAACTTTTGGC
>NC_057799.1:71572670-71573317 GCF_018294505.1 Triticum aestivum | reverse complement strand
TGTATGTATGTAGATGTTCAAAATGTATGAATATATATGTCAAAAATGTTTTTTTGTTCATAGAAAGTTTTTTGTTCATATATAGAAAGTTTTTATATATGACAATGGATATATATTCGATATATATGAGAAATGATGATCCACATGGAAAAGTTTTATATATGCAAAAGTTACAATTTTAGAAAAGTTTTATATATCTAGCTAGGAAGGGAAGAAGAAGAAAAATAAGGATAGGAAAGAAGAAAATAAGAAGAGGAAAGAAAGAAGAAGAGGAGAGGAAGAAGAGGAGAAATAAATAAGAAGAGGAAAAAATATGAAAAAGAAGAGGAGAAGAAGAAAGGAATAGAGGAGAAGAAGAAAAAATAGAATATTTTCTATTTTTTCTTCTTCTCCTCTATTCCTTTCTTGTTCTCCTCTTTTTTTTCTTCTTTTTTCTTCTTCAATCCTCTCCTCTATTCCTTTCTTCTTCTCCTCTTTTTATTTCTTCTTCGTTTTCTTCTCCCCTCCCAATAACTTCAACATGAGGGGGGATAACTTCAACACGAGGGGGGGTCGATATACCCCCTCCCCGATAACATTATTTCCCCGTGTATATGTGTCGTCGTTGTTGATATAACCCCCTCCTGATAACATCAACACGTGGGGGG
>NC_057799.1:71557949-71572537 GCF_018294505.1 Triticum aestivum | reverse complement strand
TCCCGTGTATGTATGTTGTCGTTGTCGATATTACCCCCTCCCGATAACTTCAACACGAGGGGGGATAACTTCAACACGAGGGGGGTCGATATACCCCCTCCTCGATAAAATTATTTTCCCGTGTATGTATGTCGTCGTTGTCGATATAAAACCCCCTCCCGATAACTTCAACACGTGGGGGGGGGTCGATATACCCCCTCCCCGATAACTTTATTTTCCCATGTATGTATGTTGTCGTTGTCGATATATATAACTCCCTCCCAGATAACTTCGACATGATGGACGGTCGATATGTATACCCCCTCTCGACCGTGATAACTTATACAACGGGAGTGTTGGGAATCGTAGCATAATTTTAAAATTTTCCTACGCTCACCAAGATCCATCTATGGAGTATACTAGCAACAAGGGGAAAGGAGTGCATCTACATACCCTTGTAGATCGTGAGCGGAAGCGTTCCAATGAACGTGGATGACGGAGTCGTACTCGTCGTGATTCAAATCACCGATGACCGAGTGCCGAACGGACCGCACCTCCGCGTTCAACACACGTACGGTGCAGCGACGTCTCCTCCTTCTTGATCCAGCAAGGGGGAAGGAGAGGTTGATGGAGATCCAGCAGCACGACGGCGTGGTGGTGGATGTGGCGGGTCTCGGCAGGGCTTCGCCGAGCTTCTGCGAGAGGGAGAGGTGTTGCCGGGGAGGAGGGAGGCGCCCAAGGCTGTAATCCTACTGCCCTCCCTCCCCCCCTTTATATAGGCCCCCTTGGAGGGGGGGCGCCGGCCAGGATCCCATCCGGATGGGGGGGCGGCGGCCAGGGGGGTAACTTACCCCCCAAGTCAAGTGGGGTGCCCCCCACCCTAGGGTTTCCAACCCTAGGCGCAGGGGGGCGCCCCAGCCCACTATGGGCTGGTTCCCTTCCCACTTCAGCCCATGGGGCCCTCCGGGACAGGTGGCCCCACCTTGTGGACCCCCGGGACCCTTCCGGTGGTCCCGGTACAATACCGATAACCCCCGAAACTTTCCCGGTGGCCGAAACTGGACTTCCTATATATAATTCTTCACCTCCGGACCATTCCGGAACTCCTCGTGACGTCCGGGATCTCATCCGGGACTCCGAACAACTTTCGGGTTTCCGCATACTCATATCTCTACAACCCTAGCGTCACCGAACCTTAAGTGTGTAGACCTTACGGGTTCGGGAGACATGCAGACATGACCGAGACGCCTCTCCGGTCAATAACCAACAGCGGGATCTAGATACCCATGTTGGCTCCCACATGTTCCACGATGATCTCATCGGATGAAGCACAATGTCGAGGATTCAATCAATCCCGTATACAATTCCCTTTGTCAATCGGTATTTTACTTGCCCGAGATTCGATCGTCGGTATCCCAATACCTTGTTCAATCTCGTTACCGGCAAGTCTCTTTACTCGTACCGCAATGCATGATCCCGTGACTAACGCCTTAGTCACGTTGAGCTCATTATGATGATGCATTACCGAGTGGGCCCAGAGATACCTCTCCATCACACGGAGTGACAAATCCCAGTCTCGATCCGTGCCAACCCAACAGACACTTTCGGAGATACCCGTAGTGCACCTTTATAGTCACCCAGTTACGTTGTGACGTTTGGCACACCCAAAGCACTCCTATGGTATCCGGGAGTTGCACGATCTCATGGTCTAAGGAAAAGACACTTGACATTGGAAAAGCTCTAGCAAACGAAACTACACGATCTTTTATGCTATGCTTAGGATTGGGTCTTGTCCATCACATCATTCTCCTAATGATGCGATCCCGTTATCAATGACATCCAATGTCCATAGTCAGGAAACCATGATTATCTGTTGATCAACGAGCTAGTCAACTAGAGGCCTACTAGGGACACGTTGTGGTCTATGTATTCACACATGTATTACGATTTCCGGATAACACAATTATAGCATGAACAATAGACAATTATCATGAACAAAGAAATATAATAATAACCATTTATTATTGCCTCTAGGGCATATTTCCAACAGTCTCCCACTTGCACTAGAGTCAATAATCTAGTTACATTGTGATGAATCGAACACCCATTGCGTCCTGGTGTTGATCATGTTTTGCCCTAGGGAGAGGTTTAGTCAACGGATCTGCTACATTCAGGTCCGTATGTACTTTACAAATATCTATGTCTCCATTTGAACACTTCCACGAATGGAGTTGAAGCGACGCTTGATATGCCTGGTCTTCCTGTGAAACCTGGGCTCCTTCGCAAGGGCATTAGCTCCAGTGTTGTCACAGAAGAGAGTCATCGGGCCTGACGCATTGGGAATCACCCCTAGGTCGGTAATGAACTCCTTCATCCAGACTGCTTCCTGTGCTGCCTCCGAGGCTGCCATGTACTCCGCTTCACATGTAGATCCCGCCACGACACTTTGCTTGCAACTGCACCAGCTTACCGCTCCTCCATTCAAAATATACACGTATCCGGTTTGTGACTTCGAGTCATCCAGATCTGTGTCGAAGCTAGCGTCGACGTAACCCTTTACGACGAGCTCTTCGTCACCTCCATAAACGAGAAACATATCCTTAGTTCTCTTCAGGTACTTCAGGATATTCTTGACCGCTGTCCAGTGTTCCATGCCCGGATTACTTTGGTACCTTCCTACCAAACTTACGGCAAGGTTTACATTAGGTCTGGTACACATCATGGCATACATCATAGACCCTATGGCTGAGGCATAGGGGATGACACTCATCTTTTCTTTATCTTCTGCCGTGGTCGGGCATTGAGCCATGCTCAATTGCACACCTTGCAATACAGGCAAGAACCCCTTCTTGGACTGATCCATATTGAACTCATTCAATATCTTGTCAAGGTATGTACTCTGTGAAAGACCAATGAGGCGTCTCGATCTATCTCTATAGATCTTGATGCCTAATATATAAGCGGCTTCTCCAAGGTCCTTCATTGAAAAACACTTATTCAAATAGGCCTTTATACTTTCCAAGAATTCTATATTATTTCCCATCATATGTGTCTGGTTCCGGGCGTCATATTTTGCTCACTGGAGGGTCGTGCTGTGTGGGCTCTAACTTTTGCATACAACCTTGGATTGGGACGATCTTTATATCAAAATCGATCGTCTCGACGAGGCGCGCAACTTTCATGATGAAACTTTCTCCATTTGAAGCAATATTAAATGAGTTTCTAGCCATTCTTTAATCTGGTGTCGACATGAGCATCTCTGAACTTGTCATAACTTTTAAATCCGAGCTCCGTTTTAGAACTTCTACATATTCATCTTCATCTTCTCGAAGAGAGCCATATAATGGTGACTTTTAATAGTAAGTTTGAGATAATATTGACATAGCTTCAAGCCACTCTTTATAAACGTGCCACTTTTGAGCGTCAACACGGTGGAGAGCGCGTCCAGCGCGCCGTTGCCCAGCGACAGGAGTGTCACGCCGGCCACCGCCGGGGACAGGCGGAGCAGCCGTGAGAGGCCCTCGAGGCTGGAGCCGAAGTAGACCGCTGCGGTGTCGCCCAGGACGTAGAAGAGCACGGCGAGCCACGTGGTCGTCGCGGCGTACCCAAGGGACCGGTGCTCGGAGCCGCAGATGCAGTAGAACAGGTACAGGTAATCGACGTAGCCCCGTTCCCGCGTCGAACCCTGATACTTCGAAATAGATTGTCCAGTTTGTACACGAAGTGCATCCAGTTTTTGCCGCAACCCTCTCTACTTTTTTGCACATGCTATGTGGGTGAAATGATGATACCATGCCAAGTTTCAACCTTTTCAGAGTTTATTTGTAGTGCTTTTCAATTTCAGGGTCATTTAGCTCAAAACAAACCAGTAAATGCATGAAAAATAGCAAATGAAGGCAGAAAGGGTTGAAAGTTCATGACGTGGCTTTGAATGGTGTATACTGAATGCACAAAAAGTCTGGAGTTGTAATAAGTTTAAAAAAATGAAGTGCCCTTGTAACAGATGAGTTTTCGTCTGAAGCCCTGATACTTCGAAAGAGATTGTCCAGTTTGTACACGAAGTGCATCCAGTTTTTGCCGTAACCCTCTCTACCTTTTTGCACATGCTATGTAGGTGAAATGATGATACCATATCAAGTTTCAACCTTTTCAGAGTTCACTTGTAGTGCTTTTCAATTTCAGGGTCATTTAGCTCAAATCAAATCAGTAAATGCATTAAAAATAGCAAATGATGTCAGAAAGGGTTGAAAGTTCATGACGTGGCTTTGAATGGTAAACGAGCTAGTCAACTAGAGGCTCACTAAGGACATGTTGTGGTATATGTATTGACACATGTATTACGATTTCCGGATAACACAATTATAGCATGAATAATAGACAATTATCATGAACAAGGAAATATAATAATAACCATTTTATTATTGCCTCTAGGGCATATTTCCAACAGCATAGTGAACGCACAAAAAGTCTGGAGTTGTAATAAGTTCTAAAAAATGAAGTGCCGTTGTAACAGATGAGTTTTCGTCCAAAACCCTGATACTTCGAAAAAGATTGTCCAGTTGTACACGAAGTGCATCCAGTTTTTGTCGTAACCATCTCTTCTATTTTGCACATGCTTTGTGGGTGAAATGATGATACCATGCCAAGTTTCAACCTTTTCAAAGTTCATTTGTAGTGCTTTTCAATTTCAGGGTCATTTAGCTCAAAACAAATCAGTAAATGCATGAAAAATAGTAAATGATGTCAGAAAGGGTTGAAAGTTTATGAAGTGGCTTTAAATGGTGCATACTGAACGCACAAAAAGTCTGGAGTTGTAATAAGTTAAAAAAAATGAAGTGCCTTTATAACAGATGAGTTTTCGTCCGAAACCGTGATACTTCTAAAAAGATTGTCCAGTTTGTACACGAAGTGCATCCAGTTTTTGTCGTAACAATTTCTTCTATTTTTCACGTGCTATGTGGGTGAAATGATGATACCATGCAAAGTTTCAACCTTTTCAGAGTTCACTTGTAGTGCTTTTCATTTTCAGGGTCATTTAGCTCAAAACAAATAAATAAATGCATGAAAAATAGCAAATGATGTCAGAAAGGGCTGAAAGTTCATGACGTGGCTTGAATGGTGCATACTGAACGCACAAAAAGTCTGGAGTTGTAATAAGTTATAATAAATAAAGTGCCTTTGTAACAGATGAGTTTTCGTCCGAAACACTGATACTTTGAAAAAGATTGTCCAGTTTGTACACGAAGTGCATCCAGTTTTAGCCGTAACCATCTCTTCTATTTTGCACATGCTATGTGGGTGAAATCATGATACCATGCCAAGTTTCAACCTTTTCAGAGTTCACTTGTAGTGCTTTCCAATTTCAGGGTCATTTAGCGTAAAACAAATCAGTAACTGGATTAAAAATAGCAAATGATGTCAGAAAGGGGTGAAATATCATGACGTGGCTTTGAATGGTGCATACTGAATGCACAAAAAGTCTGGAGTTGAAATAAGTTTGAAAAAATGAAGGGCTGTGAGGCTGTTGCCTTGCAGTATATAGTCAAAAAAATGAAGTGCCTTTGTAACAGATGAGTTTTTGTCCGAAACCCTGATATTTCGAAAGAGATTGTCCATTTTAGACACGAAGTGCTTCCATTTTTTGCCGTAACCATCTCTACTATTTTGCACATGCTATGTGGGTGAAATGATGATACCATGACAAGTTTCAACCTTTTCAGAGTTCATTTGTAATGCTTTTCAATTTCAGGGTCATTTAGCTCAAGACAAATCAGTAAATGCACGAAAAATATAAAATGAAGGCAGAAAGGGTTGAAAGTAGATGGCGTGGCTTTGAATGGTGCATACTGAACGCGCAAAAAGTCTGGAGTTGTAATAAGTTTTAAAAAATAAAGTGCCTTTATAACAGATGAGTTTTCGGCCGAAATCCTGATACTTCTAAAAAGATTGTCCAGTTTGTACACGAAGTGCATCCAGTTTTTGCCGTAACCATCTCTTCTATTTTGCACATGCTATGTGGGTGAAATGATGATACCATGCCAAGTTTCAACCTTTTTAGAGTTCACTTGTAGTGCTTTTCAATTTCAGGGTCATTTAGCTCAAAACAAATCAGTAAATGCATGAAAAATAGCAAATGATGTCAAAAAGGGTTGAAAGTTCATGACATGGCTTTGAATGGTGCATACTGAACGCACAAAAAGTCTGGAGTTGTAATAAGTTTTAAAAAATGATGTGCTTTTTTAACAGATGAGTTTTCGTCCGAAACCCTGATACTCCGAAAAAGATTATCCATTTTTTACACGAAGTGCATCCAGTTTTTGCCGGAACCATCTCTTCTATTTTGCACATGCTATGTGGGTGAAATGATGATACCATGCCAAGTTTCAACCTCGTCAGAGTTCATTTGTAGTGCTTTTCAATTTCAGGGTCATTTAGCTCAAAACAAATGAGTAAATGCATGAAAAATAGCAAATGAAGGCAGAAAGGGTTGAATGTTGATGACGTGGCTTTAAATGGTGCATACTGAATGCACAAAAAGTCTGGAGTTGTAATAAGTCTAAAAATGAAGTGCCTTTGTAACAGATGAGTTTTCGTCCGACACCCTGATACTTCGAAAGAGATTGTGCAGTTTGTACACGAAGTACTTCCAGTTTTTGCCGTAACCATATCTAGTATTTTGCACATGCTATGTGGGTGAAATGATGATACCATGGCAAGTTTCAACCTTTTCAGAGTTCATTTGTAGTGCTTTTAAATTTCAGGGGCATTTAGCTCAACACAACTCAGTAAATGCATGAAAAATAGCAAATGAAGGCAGAAAGGGTGAAAGTTGATGACGTGGCTTTGAATGGTGCATACTGAACGCACGAAAAGTCTGGAGTTGTAATAAGTTTTAAAAATTAAAGTGCCTTTGTAACAGATGAGTTTTCGTCCGAAACCCTGATACTTCGAAAAAGATTATCCAGTTTGTATATGAAGTGCATCCAGTTTTTACCGTAACCATCTCTTCTATTTTGCAAATGCTATGTGGGTGAAATGATGATACCATGTCAAGTTTCAACCTTTCCAGAGTTCATTTGTCGTGCTTAATTTTCAATTTCATTGTCATTTAGCTCAAAAGAAATTGGTAAATGCATGAAAAATAGCAAATAATGTCAGAAATGGTTGAAAGTTCATGACGTGGCTTTGAATGGTGCATACTGAACGCACAAAAAGTATGGAGTTCTAAGAAGTTTAAAAAAATGAAGTGCCTTTGTAACAGATGAGTTTTCGTCCGAAACCCTGATATTTCGCAAAAGATTGTCCAGTTTCTACACGAAGTGCATCCAGTTTTTGTCGTAACCATCTCTTCAATTTTGCACATGCTATGTGGGTGAAATGCTGATACCATGCCAAGTTTCAACCTTTTCAGAGTTCACTGGTAGTGCTTTTCATTTTCAGGGTCAGTTAGCTCAAAACAAATCAGTAAATGCATGAAAAATAACAAATGATGTCAGAAAGGGTTGAAAGTTCATGACGTGGCTTGAATGGTGCATACTGAATGCACAAAAAGTCTGGAGTTGTAATAAGTTATAATAAATAAAGTGCCTTTGTAACAGATGAGTTTTCGTCAGAAACACTGATACTTTGAAAAAGATTGTCCAGTTTGTACACGAAGTGCATCCAGTTTTAGCCGTAACCATCTCTTCTATTTTGCAAATGCTATGTGGGTGAAATGATGATACCATGTCAAGTTTCAACCTTTCCAGAGTTCATTTGTAGTGCTTAATTTTCAATTTCAGGGTCATTTAGCTCAAAACAAATCAGTAACTGCATTAAAAATAGCAAATGATGTCAGAAAGGGTTGAAAGTTCAGGACGTGGTTTTGAATGGTGCATACTGAACGCACAAAAAGTATGGAGTTCTAAGAAGTTTTAAAAAATGAAGTGCCTTTGTGACAGATGAGTTTTCGTCCGAAACCCTGATATTTCGAAAAAGATTGTCCAGTTTGTACACGAAGTGCATCCAGTTTTTGCCGTAACCATCTCTTCTATTTTGCACATGCTATGTGGGTGGAATTATGATACCATGCCATGTTTCAACCTTTTCAGAGTTCACTTGTAGTACTTTTCATTTTCAGGGTCATTTGACTCAAAACAAATCAATAAATGCATCAAAAATAACTAATGATGTCAGAAAGGGTTGAAAGTTCATGACGTGGCTTGAATGGTGCATACTGAACGCACAAAAAGTCTGGAGTTGTAATAAGTTTAAAAAAATGAAGTGCCTTTATAACAGATGAGTTTTCGTCCGGAACCCTGATACTTCTAAAAAGATTGTACAGCTTGTACACGAAGTGCATCCAATTTTTGTCGTAACCTTTTCTTCTAGTTTGCACATGCGATGTGGGTGAAATGATGATACCATGCAAAGTTTCAACCTTTTCAGAGTTCACTTGTAGTGCGTTTCATTTTCAGGGTCATTTAGCTCAAAACAAATAAATAAATGCATGAAAAATAGCAAATGATGTCAGAAAGGGTTGAAAGTTCATGACGTGGCTTGAATGGTGCATACTGAACGCACAAAAAATCTAGAGTTGTAATAAGTTATAATAAATAAAGTGTCTTTGTAACAGATGAGTTTTCGTCCGAAACACTGATACTTTGAAAAAGATTGTCCAGTTTGTACACGAAATGCATCCAGTTTTAGCCGTAACCATCTCTTCTATTTTGCACATGCTATGAGGGTGAAATGATTATACCATGCCAAGTTTCAACTTTTTCAGAGTTCACTTGTAGTGCTTTCCAATTTCAGGGTCATTTAGCTCAAAACAAATCAGTAACTGCATTAAAAATAGCAAATGATGTCAGAAAGGGTTGAAAGTTCATGACGTGGCTTTGAATGGTGCATAGTGAACGCACAAAAAGTCTGGAGTTGTAATAAGTTTGAAAAAATGAAGGGCTATGAGGCTGTTGCCTTGCAGTATATAGTAAAAAAAATGAAGTGCCTTTGTAACAGATCAGTTTTTGTCCGAAACCCTGATACTTCGAAAGAGATTGTCCAGTTTGTACATGAAGTGCTTCCAGTTTTTGCCGTAACCATCTCTACGATTTTGTACATGCTATGTGGGTGAAATGATGATACCATGACAAGTTTCAACCTTTTCAGAGTTCATTTGTAATGCTTTTCAATTTCAGGGTCATTTAGCTCAAGACAAATCAGTAAATGCATGAAAAATATCAAATGAAGGCAGAAAGGGTTGAAAGTAGATGATGTGGATTTGAATGGTGCATAAAGAACGCACAAAAAGTCTGGAGTTGTAACAGATGAGCTTTCGTCCGAAATCCTGATACTTCTAAAAAGATTGTCCAGTTTGTAGACGAAGTGCATCCAGTTTTTCCCGTAACCATCTCTTCTATTTTGCACATGCTATGTGGGTGAAATGATAATACCATGCCAAATTTCAACCTTTTCAGAGTTCACTTGTGGTGCTTTTCAATTTCAGGGTCATTTAGCTCAAAACAAATCGGTAAATACATGAAAAATAGCGAATGAAGGAAGAAAGGGTGAAAGTTGATGACATGGCTTTGAATGGTGCATACTGAACGCACAAAAAGTCTGGAGTTGTAATAAGTTTAAAAAAATAAAGTGCCTTTGTAACAGATGAGTTTTCGTCTGAAACCCTGATACTTCAAAAAAGATTGTCCAGTTTGTACACGAAGTGCATCCATATTTTACCGTAACCATCTCTTCTATTTATCAAATGCTATGTGGGTGAAATGATGATACCATGTCAAGTGTCGACCTTTCCAGAGTTCATTTGTAGTGCTTAATTTTAAATTTCAGGGTCATTTAGCTCAAGACAAATCAGTAAATGCATGAAAAATATCAAATGAAGGCAGAAAGGGTTGAAAGTAGATGAGGTGGCTTTCAATCGTGCATACTGAACGCACAAAAAGTCTGGAGTTGTAATAAGTTTAAAAAAATAAAGTGCCCTTATAACAGATGAGTTTTCATCCGAAATCCTGATACTTCTAAAAAGATTGTCCAGTTTGTACACGATGTGCACCCAGTTTTTGCCGTTACCATCTCTTCTGTTTTGCACATGATATGTGGGTGAAATGATGATACCATGCCAAGTTTCAACCTTTTCAGAGTTCACTTGTAGTGCTTTTCATTTTCAGGGTCATTTAGCTCAAAACAAATCAGTAAATGCATGAAAAATAACAAATGATGTCAGAAAGGGTTGAAAGTTCATGACGTGGCTTGAATGGTGCATACTGAACGCACAAAAAGTATGGAGTTGTAATAAGTTATAATAAATAAAGTGCCTTTGTAACAGATGTGTTTTCGTCCGAAACACTGATACTTTGAAAAAGATTGTCCAGTTTGTACACGAAGTGCATCCAGTTTTAGCCGTAACCATCTCTACTATTTTGCACATGCTATGTGGGTGAAATGTTATACCATGCCAAGTTTCAACCTTTTCAGAGTTCATTTGTAGTCCTTTTCAATTTCAGGGTCATTTAGCTAAAAAAAATCAGTAAATGCATTAAAAATAGCAAATGATGTCAGAAAGGGTTGAAAGTCCGTGACGTGGCTTTGAATGGTGCATACTGAACGCACAAAAAGTCTGGAGTTGTAATAAGTTTAAAAAAATGAAGTGCCTTTGTAACACATGAGTTTTCGTCCGGAAGCTTGATACTTTGAAAGAGATTGTCCAGTTTGTACACGAAGTGCTTCCAGTTTTTGCCATAACCATCTCTACTATTTTGCACACGCTATGTGGGTGAAATGATGATAACATGACAAGTTTCAACCTTTTCATAGTTCATTTGTAATGCTTTTCAATTTCAGGGTCATTTAGCTCAAGACAAATCAGTAAATGCATGAAAAATATCAAATGAAGGCAGAAAGCGTTGAAAGTTGATGACGTGGATTTCAATGGTGCATACTGAACGCACAAAAAGTCTGGAGTTGTAATAAGTTTAAAAAAATAAAGTGCCCTTATAACGATGAGTTTTCATCCGAAATCCTGATACTTCTAAAAAGATTGTCCAGTTTGTACACGAAGTGCACCCAGTTTTTGCCGTTACCATCTCTTCTGTTTTGCACATGATATGTGGGTGAAATGATGATACCATGCCAAGTTTCAACCTTTTCAGAGTTCACTTGTAGTGCTTTTCAATTTCATGGTCATTTAGCTAAAAACAAATCTGTAAATGCGTAAAAAATACCAAATGATGTCAAGAAGAGTTGAAAGTTCATGACGTGGCTTTGAATGGTGCATACTCAACGCACAAAAAGTATGGAGTTGTAATAAGTTTTAAAAAATGAAGTGCTTTTGTAACAGATGAGTTTTCGTCCGAAACCCTGATACTTCGAAAAAGATTATCCATTTTGTACGCGAAGTGCATCCAGTTTTTGCCGTAACCATCTCTTCTATTTTGCACATGCTATGTGGGTGAAATGATGATACCATCCCAAGTTTCAACCTCGTCAGAGTTCATTTGTAGTGCTTTTCAATTTCAGGGTCATTTTGCTCAAAACAAATGAGTAAATGCATGAAAAATAGCAAATGAAGGAAGAAAGGGTTGAAAGTTGATGACGTGGCTTTAAATGGTGCATACTGAATGCACAAAAATTCTGGAGTAGTAATAAGTTTAAAAAATGAAGTGCCTTTGTAACAGATGAGTTTTCGTTCGAAACCCTGATACTTCGAAAGAGATTGTGCAGTTTGTACACGAAGTACTTCCAGTTTTTGCCGTAACCATCTCTACTATTTTGCACATGCTATGTGGGTGAAATGATGATACCATGGCAAGTTTCAACCTTTTCAGAGTTCATTTGTAGTACTTTTAAATTTCAGGGTCATTTAGCTCAAAACAAATCAGTAAATGCATGAAAAATAGCAAATGAAGGCAGAAAGGGTTGAAAGTTGATGACGTGGCTTTGAATGGTGCATACTGAATGCACATGAAATCTGGAGTTGTAATAAGTTTTAAAAAATGAAGTGCCTTTGCAAAAGATGAGTTTTCGTCCGAAACCCTGATATCTCGAAAGAGATTGTCCAGTTTGTACACGAAGTGCATCCAGTTTTTGTCGTAACCCTCTCTTCTATTTTGCACATGCTATGTGGGTGAAATGATTATACCATGCCAAGTTTCAACCTTTTCAGAGTTCATTTGTAGTGCTTTTCAATTTCAGGGTCATTTAGCTCAAAACAAACCAGTAAATGCATGAAAAATAACAAATGATGCCAGAAAGGGTTGAAAGTTAATGACGTGGCTTTGAATGGTGCATACTGAACGCACAAAAATTCTGGAGTTGTAATAAGTTATAATAAATAAAGTGTCTTTGTAACAGATGAGTTTTCGTCCGAAACACTGATACTTTGAAAAAGATTGTCCAGTTTGTACACGAAATGCATCCAGTTTTAGCCGTAACCATCTCTTCTATTTTGCACATGCTACGTGGGTGAAATGATTATACCATGCCAAGTTTCAACTTTTTCAGAGTTCACTTGTAGTGCTTTCCAATTTCAGGGTCATTTAGCTCAAAACAAATCAGTAACTGCATTAAAAATAGCAAATGATGTCAGAAAGGGTTGAAAGTTCATGACGTGGCTTTGAATGGTGCATACTGAACGCACAAAAAGTCTGGAGTTGAAATAAGTTTGAAAAAAATGAAGGGCTGTGAGGCTGTTGCCTTGCAGTATATAGTAAAAAAAATGAAGTGCCTTTGTAACAGATCAGTTTTCATCCGAAACCCTGATACTTCGAAAGAGATTGTCCAGTTTGTACACGAAGTGCTTCCAGTTTTTGCCGTAACCATCTCTACTATTTTGCACATGCTATGTGGGTGAAATGATGATACCATGACAAGTTTCAACCTTTTCAGAGTTCATTTGTAATGCTTTTCAATTTAAGGGTCATTTAGTTCAAGACAAATTAGTAAATGCATGAAAAATATCAAATGAAGGCAGAAAGGGTTGAAAGTAGATGACGTGGATTTGAATGGTGCATACTGAACGCACAAAAAGTCTGGAGTTGTAATAAGTTTCATAAAATAAAGTGCCTTTATAACAGATGAGCTTTCGTCCGAAATCCTGATACTTCTAAAAAGATTGTCCAGTTTGTACACGAAGTGCATCCAGTTTTTGCCGTAACCATCTCTTCTATTTTGCACATGCTATGTGGGTGAAATGATAATACCATGCCAAATTTCAACCTTTTCAGAGTTCACTTGTGGTGCTTTTCAATTTCAGGGTCATTTAGCTCAAAACAAATCAGTAAATACATGAAAAATAGCAAATGATGTCAAAAAGGGTTGAAAGTTCATGACGTGGCTTTGAATGGTGCATACTGAACGCACAAAAAGTCTCGAGTTGTAATAAGTTTTAAAAAATGAAGTGCTTTTGTAACAGATGAGTTTTCGTCCGAAGCCCTGATACTTCGAAAAAGATTATCCATTTTGTATACGAAGTGCATCCAGTTTTTGCCGTAACCATCTCTTCTATTTTGCACATGCTATGTGGGTGAAATGATGATACCATGCCAAGTTTCAACCTTTCCAGAGTTCATTTGTAGTGCTTTTGAACTTCAGGGTCATTTAGCTCAAAACAATTGAGTAAATGCATGAAAAATAGCAAATGAAGGCAGGAAGGGTTGAAAGTTGATGAGGTGGATTTAAATGGTGCATACTGAACGCACAAAAAGTCTGGAGTTGTAATAAGTTTAAAAAATGAAGTGCCTTTGTAACAGATGAGTTTTCGTCCGAAACCCTGATACTTCGAAAGAAATTGTGCAGTTTGTACACGAAGTACTTCCAGTTTTTGCCGTAACCATCTCTACTATTTTGCACATACTATGTGGGTGAAATGATGATACCATGGCAAGTTTCAACCTTTTCAGAGTTCATTTGTAGTGCTTTTAAATTTCAGGGTCATTTAGCTCAAAACAAATCAGTAAACGCATGAAAAATAGCGAATGAAGGAAGAAAGGGTGAAAGTTGATGACGTGGCTTTGAATGGTGCATACTGAACGCACAAAAAGTCTGGAGTGGTAATAAGTTTAAAAAAATAAAGTGCCTTTGTAACAGATGAGTTTTCGTCCGAAACCCTGATACTTCAAAAAAGATTGTCCAGTTTGTACACGAAGTGCATCCATATTTTACCGTAACCATCTCTTCTATTTTGCAAATGCTATGTGGGTGAAATGATGATACCATGTCAAGTTTCGACCTTTCCAGAGTTCATTTGTAGTGCTTAATTTTAAATTTCAGGGTCATTTAGCTCAAAACAAATTGGTAAATGCATGAAAAATAGCAAATGATGTCAGAAATGGTTGAAAGTTCATGACGTGGCTTTAAATGGTGCATACTGAAGGCACAATAAGTATGGAGTTGTAGGAAATTTTAAAAAATGAAGTGCCTTTGTAACTGATGAGTTTTCGTTCGAAACCCTGATATTTTGAAAAAGATTGTCCAGTTTGTACACGAAGTGCATCCAATTTTTGCCGTAACCATCTCTTCTATTTTGCACATGCTATGTGGGTGAAATGATGATACGATGCCAAGTTTCAATTTTTTCAGAGTTCACTTGTAGTGCTTTTCATTTTCAGGGTCATTTA
>NC_057799.1:71553334-71556992 GCF_018294505.1 Triticum aestivum | reverse complement strand
CCATGACAAGTTTCAACCTTTTCATAGTTCATTTGTAATGCTTTTCAATTTCAGGGTCATTTAGCTCAAGACAAATCAGTAAATGCATGAAAAATATCAAATGAAGGCAGAAAGGGTTGAAAGTTGATGACGTGGCTTTGAATGGTGCATACTGAACGCACAAGAAGTCTGGAGTTGTAATAAGTTTTAAAAAATGAAGTGCCTTTGCAAAAGATGAGTTTTCGTCCGAAACACTGATATCTCGAAAGAGATTGTCCAGTTTGTACACGAAGTGCATCCAGTTTTTGTCGTAACCCTCTCTTCTATTTTGCACATGCTATGTGGGTGAAATTATTATACCATGCCAAGTTTCAACCTTTTCAGAGTTCATTTGCAGTGCTTTTCAATTTCAGGGTCATTTAGGTCAAAACAAACCAGTAAATGCATGAAAAATAACAAATGATGCCAGAAAGGGTTGAAAGTTAATGACGTGGCTTTGAATGGTGCATACTAAACGCAAAAAAATTCTGGAGTTGTAAAAAGTTATAATAAATAAAGTGTCTTTGTAACAGATGAGTTTTCGTCCGAAACACTGATACTTTGAAAAAGATTGTCCAGTTTGTACACGAAATGCATCCAGTTTTAGCCGTAACCATCTCTTCTATTTTGCACATGCTATGTGGGTGAAATGATTATACCATGCCAAGTTTCAACTTTTTCAGAGTTGACTTGTAGTGCTTTCCAATTTCAGGGTCATTTAGCTCAAAACAAATCAGTAACTGCATTAAAAATAGCAAATGATGTCAGAAAGGGTTGAAAGTTCATGACGTGGCTTTGTAGGTGCATACTGAACGCACAAAAAGTCTGGAGTTGAAATAAGTTTGAAAAAAATGAAGGGCTGTGAGGCTGTTGCCTTGCAGTATATAGTAAAAAAATGAAGTGCCTTTGTAACAGATCAGTTTTCGTCCGAAACCCTGATACTTCGAAATAGATTGTCCAGTTTGTACACGAAGTGCTTCCAGTTTTTGCCGTAACCATCTCTACTATTTTGCACATGCTATGTGGGTGAAATGATGATACCATGACAAGTTTCAACCTTTTCAGAGTTCATTTGTAATGCTTTTCAATTTCAGGGTCATTTAGCTCAAGACAAATCAGTAAATGCATGAAAAATATCAAATGAAGGCAGAAAGGGTTGAAAGTAGATGACGTGGATTTGAATGGTGCATACTGAACGCACAAAAAGTCTGGAGTTGTAATAAGTTTGAAAAAATAAAGTGCCTTTATAACAGATGAGCTTTCGTCCGAAATCCTAATACTTCTAAAAAGATTGTCCAGTTTGTACACGAAGTGCATCCAGTTTTTGCCTTAACCATCTCTTCTATTTTGCACATGCTATGTGGGTGAAATGATAATACCATGCCAAATTGCAACCTTTTCAGAGTTCACTTGTGGTGCTTTTCAATTTCAGGGTCATTTAGCTCAAAACAAATCAGTAAATACGTGAAAAATAGCAAATGATGTCAAAAAGGGTTGAAAGTTCATGACGTGGCTTTGAATGGTGCATACTGAACGCACAAAAAGTCTGGAGTTGTAATAAGTTTTAAAAAATGAAGTGCTTTTGTAACAGATGAGTTTTCGTCCGAAACCCTGATACTTCGAAAAAGATTATCCATTTTGTACAAGAAGTGCATCCAGTTTTTGCCGTAACCATCTCTTCTATTTTGCACATGCTATGTGGGTGAAATGATGATACCATGCCAAGTTTCAACCTTTCCATTGTTCATTTGTAGTGCTTTTCAACTTCAGGGTCATTTAGCTCAAAACAAATGAGTAAATGCATGAAAAATAGCAAATGAAGGCAGGAAGGGTTGAAAGTTGATGAGGTGGATTTAAATGGTGCATACTGAACGCACAAAAAGTCTGGAGTTGTAATAAGTTTAAAAAATGAAGTGCCTTTGTAACAGATGAGTTTTCGTCCGAAACCCTGATACTTCGAAAGAGATTGTGCAGTTTGTACACGAAGTACTTCCAGCTTTTGCCGTAACCATATCTACTATTTTGCACATGCTATGTGGGTGAAATGATGATACCATGGCAAGTTTCAACCTTTTCAGAGTTCATTTGTAGTGCTTTTAAATTTCAGGGTCATTTAGCTCAAAACAAATCAGTAAACGCATGAAAAATAGCGAATGAAGGAAGAAAGGGTGAAAGTTAATGGCGTGGCTTTGAATGGTGCATACTGAACGCACAAAAAGTCTGGAGTTGTAATAAGTTTTAAAAAATAAAGTGCCTTTGTAACAGATGAGTTTTCGTCCGAAACCCTGATACTTCGAAAAAGATTGTCCAGTTTGTACACGAAGTGCATCCATATTTTACCGTAACCATCTCTTCTATTTTGCAAGTGCTATGTGGGTGAAATGATGATACCATGTCAAGTTTCAGCCTTTCCAGAGTTCATTTGTAGTGCTTAATTTTAAATTTCAGGGTCATTTAGCTCAAAACAAATTGGTAAATGCATGAAAAATAGCAAATGATGTCAGAAATGGTTGAAAGTTCATGACGTGGCTTTAAATGGTGCATACTGAAGGCACAATAAGTATGGAGTTGTAGGAAGTTTTAAAAAATGAAGTGCCTTTGTAACTGATGAGTTTTCGTTCGAAACCCTGATATTTTGAAAAAGATTGTCCAGTTTGTACACGAAGTGGATCCAATTTTTGCCGTAACCATCTCTTCTATTTTGCACATGCTATGTGGGTGAAATGATGATACGATGCCAAGTTTCAACCTTTTCAGAGTTCACTTGTAGTGCTTTTCATTTTCAGGGTCATTTAGCTCAAAAAAATCAGTAAATGCATGAAAAATAACAAATGATGTCAGAAAGGGTTGAAAGTTCATGACGTGGCTTGAATGGTGCATACTGAACGCACAAAAAGTATGGAGTTGTAATAAGTTATAATAAATAAACTGCCTTTGTAACAGATGTGTTTTCGTCCGAAACACTGATACTTTGAAAAAGATTGTCCAGTTTGTACACGAAGTGCATCCAGTTTTTGCCATAACCATCTCTTCTATTTTGCAAATGCTATGTGGGTGAAATGATGATACCATGCCAAATTTCAACCTTTTCAGAGTTCACTTGTGGTGCTTTTCAATTTCAGGGTCATTTAGCTCAAAACAAATCAGTAAATACATGAAAAATAGCAAATGATGTCAAAAAGGGTTGAAAGTTCATGACGTGGCTTTGAATGGTGCATACTGAATGCACAAAAAGTCTGGAGTTGTAATAAGTTTTAAAAAATGAAGTGCTTTTGTAACAGATGAGTTTTCGTCCGAAACCCTGATACTTCGAAAAAGATTATCCATTTTGTACACGAACTGCATCCAGTTTTTGCCGTAACCATCTCTTCTATTTGCACATGGTATGTGGGTGAAATGATGATACCATGCCAAGTTTCAACCTTTCCAGAGTTCATTTGTAGTGCTTTTCAACTTCAGGGTCATTTAGCTCAAAACAAATGAGTAAATGCATGAAAAATAGCAAATGAAGGCAGGAAGGGTTGAAAGTTGATGAGGTGGATTTAAATGGTGCATACTGAACGCACAAAAAGTCTGGAGTTGTAATAAGTTTAAAAAATGAAGTGCCTTTGTAACAGATGAGTTTTCGTCCGAAACCCTG
>NC_057799.1:71551320-71553324 GCF_018294505.1 Triticum aestivum | reverse complement strand
CAACCTTTTCAGAGTTCACTTGTGGTGCTTTTCAATTTCAGGGTCATTTAGCTCAAAACAAATCAGTAAATACGTGAAAAATAGCAAATGATGTCAAAAAGGGTTGAAAGTTCATGACGTGGCTTTGAATGGTGCATACTGAACGCACAAAAAGTCTGGAGTTGTAATAAGTTTTAAAAAATGAAGTGCTTTTGTAACAGATGAGTTTTCGTCCGAAACCCTGATACTTCGAAAAAGATTATCCATTTTGTACAAGAAGTGCATCCAGTTTTTGCCGTAACCATCTCTTCTATTTTGCACATGCTATGTGGGTGAAATGATGATACCATGCCAAGTTTCAACCTTTCCAGAGTTCATTTGTAGTGCTTTTCAACTTCAGGGTCATTTAGCTCAAAACAAATGAGTAAATGCATGAAAAATAGCAAATGAAGGCAGGAAGGGTTGAAAGTTGATGAGGTGGATTTAAATGGTGCATACTGAACGCACAAAAAGTCTGGAGTTGTAATAAGTTTAAAAAATGAAGTGCCTTTGTAACAGATGAGTTTTCGTCCGAAACCCTGGTACTTCGAAAGAGATTGTGCAGTTTGTACACGAAGTACTTCCAGTTTTTGCCGTAACCATATCTACTATTTTGCACATGCTATGTGGGTGAAATGATGATACCATGGCAAGTTTCATCCTTTTCAGCGTTCATTTGTAGTGCTTTTAAATTTCAGGGTCATTTAGCTCAAAACAAATCAGTAAACCCATGAAAAATAGCGAATGAAGGAAGAAAGGGTGAAAGTTGATGGCGTGGCTTTGAATGGTGCATACTGAACGCACAAAAAGTCTGGAGTTGTAATAAGTTTAAAAAAATAAAGTGCCTTTGTAACAGATGAGTTTTCGTCCGAAACCCTGATACTTCGAAAAAGATTGTCCAGTTTGTACACGAAGTGCATCCATATTTTACCGTAACAATCTCTTCTATTTTGCAAATGCTATGTGGGTGAAATGATGATACCATGTCAAGTTTCAACCTTTCCAGAGTTCATTTGTAGTGCTTAATTTTAAATTTCAGGGTCATTTAGCTAAAAACAAACCAGTAAATGCATGAAAAATAACAAATGATGCCAGAAAGGGTTGAAAGTTCATGACGTGGCTTTAAATGGTGCATACTGAAGGCACAATAAGTATGGAGTTGTAGGAAGTTTTAAAAAATGAAGTGCCTTTGTAACTGATGAGTTTTCGTTCGAAACCCTGATATTTTGAAAAAGATTGTCCAGTTTGTACACGAAGTGCATCCAATTTTTGCAGTAACCATCTCTTCTATTTTGCACATGCTATGTGGGTGAAATGATGATACGATGCCAAGTTTCAACCTTTTCAGAGTTCACTTGTAGTGCTTTTCATTTTCAGGGTCATTTAGCTCAAAACAAATCAGTAAATGCATGAAAAATAACAAATGATGTCAGAAAGGGTGGAAAGTTCATGACGTGGCTTGAATGGTGCATACTGAACGCACAAAAAGTATGGAGTTGTAATAAGTTATAATAAATAAACTGCCTTTGTAACAGATGTGTTTTCGTCCGAAACACTGATACTTTGAAAAAGATTGTCCAGTTTGTACACGAAGTGCATCCAGTTTTTGCCGTAACCATCTCTTCTATTTTGCACATGCTATGTGGGTGAAATGATAATACCATGCCAAATTTCAACCTTTTCAGAGTTCACTTGTGGTGCTTTTCAATTTCAGGGTCATTTAGCTCAAAACAAATCAGTAAATACGTGAAAAATAGCAAATGATGTCAAAAAGTCTGGAGTTGTAATAAGTTTAAAAAAAATGAAGTGCCTTTGTAACACATGAGTTTTCGTCCGAAAGCTTGATACTTTGAAAGAGATTGTCCAGTTTGTACACGAAGTGCTTCCAGTTTTTGCCATAACCATCTCTACTATTTTGCACATGCTATGTGGGTGAAATGATGATACCATGACAAGTTTCAACCTTTTCATAGTTCATTTGTAATG
>NC_057799.1:71550938-71551310 GCF_018294505.1 Triticum aestivum | reverse complement strand
ATTTTAAATTTCAGGGTCATTTAGCTCAAAACAAATTGGTAAATGCATGAAAAATAGCAAATGATGTCAGAAATGGTTGAAAGTTCATGACGTGGCTTTAAATGGTGCATACTGAAGGCACAATAAGTATGGAGTTGTAGGAAGTTTTAAAAAATGAAGTGCCTTTGTAACTGATGAGTTTTCGTTCGAAACCCTGATATTTTGAAAAAGATTGTCCAGTTTGTACACGAAGTGGATCCAATTTTTGCCGTAACCATCTCTTCTATTTTGCACATGCTATGTGGGTGAAATGATGATACGATGCCAAGTTTCAACCTTTTCAGAGTTCACTTGTAGTGCTTTTCATTTTCAGGGTCATTTAGCTCAAAAAAA
>NC_057799.1:71550139-71550928 GCF_018294505.1 Triticum aestivum | reverse complement strand
AAAAAAATGAAGTGCCTTTGTAACACATGAGTTTTCGTCCGAAAGCTTGATACTTTGAAAGAGATTGTCCAGTTTGTACACGAAGTGCTTCCAGTTTTTGCCATAACCATCTCTACTATTTTGCACATGCTATGTGGGTGAAATGATGATACCATGACAAGTTTCAACCTTTTCATAGTTCATTTGTAATGCTTTTCAATTTCAGGGTCATTTAGCTCAAGACAAATCAGTAAATGCATGAAAAATATCAAATGAAGGCAGAAAGGGTTGAAAGTTGATGACGTGGCTTTGAATGGTGCATACTGAACGCACACGAAGTCTGGAGTTGTAATAAGTTTTAAAAAATGAAGTGCCTTTGCAAAAGATGAGTTTTCGTCCGAAACACTGATATCTCGAAAGAGATTGTCCAGTTTGTACACGAAGTGCATCCAGTTTTTGTCGTAACCCTCTCTTCTATTTTGCACATGCTATGTGGGTGAAATGATTATACCATGCCAAGTTTCAACCTTTTCAGAGTTCATTTGTAGTGCTTTTCAATTTCAGGGTCATTTAGCTCAAAACAAACCAGTAAATGCATGAAAAATAACAAATGATGCCAGAAAGGGTTGAAAGTTAATGACGTGGCTTTGAATGGTGCATACTGAACGCAAAAAAATTCTGGAGTTGTAAAAAGTTATAATAAATAAAGTGTCTTTGTAACAGATGAGTTTTCGTCCGAAACACTGATACTTTGAAAAAGATTGTCCAGTTTGTACACGAAATGCATCCAGTTTTAGCCGTAACCATCTC
>NC_057799.1:71542933-71549018 GCF_018294505.1 Triticum aestivum | reverse complement strand
TCTACTATTTTGCACATGCTATGTGGGTGAAATGATGATACCATGGCAAGTTTCAACGTTTTCAGAGTTCATTTGTAGTGCTTTTAAATTTCAGGGTCATTTAGCTCAAAACAAATCAGTAAACGCATGAAAAATAGCGAATGAAGGAAGAAAGGGTGAAAGTTAATGGCTTGGCTTTGAATGGTGCATACTGAACGCACAAAAAGTCTGGAGTTGTAATAAGTTTAAAAAAATAAAGTGCCTTTGTAACAGATGAGTTTTCGTCCGAAACCCTGATACTTCGAAAAAGATTGTCCAGTTTGTACACGAAGTGCATCCATATTTTACCGTAACCATCTCTTCTATTTTGCAAGTGCTATGTGGGTGAAATGATGATACCATGTCAAGTTTCAACCTTTCCAGAGTTCATTTGTAGTGCTTGATTTTAAATTTCAGGGTCATTTAGCTCAAAACAAATTGGTAAATGCATGAAAAATAGCAAATGATGTCAGAAATGGTTGAAAGTTCATGACGTGGCTTTAAATGGTGCATACTGAAGGCACAATAAGTATGGAGTTGTAGGAAGTTTTAAAAAATGAAGTGCCTTTGTAACTGATGAGTTTTCGTTCGAAACCCTGATATTTTGAAAAAGATTGTCCAGTTTGTACACGAAGTGGATCCAATTTTTGCCGTAACCATCTCTTCTATTTTGCACATGCTATGTGGGTGAAATGATGATACGATGCCAAGTTTCAACCTTTTCAGAGTTCACTTGTAGTGCTTTTCATTTTCAGGGTCATTTAGCTCAAAAAAAAAAATCAGTAAATGCATGAAAAATAACAAATGATGTCAGAAAGGGTTGAAAGTTCATGACGTGGCTTGAATGGTGCATACTGAACGCACAAAAAGTATGGAGTTGTAATAAGTTATAATAAATAAACTGCCTTTGTAACAGATGTGTTTTCGTCCGAAACAGTGATACTTTGAAAAAGATTGTCCAGTTTGTACACGAAGTGCATCCAGTTTTTGCCGTAACCATCTCTTCTATTTTGCAAATGCTATGTGGGTGAAATGATGATACCATGCCAAATTTCAACCTTTTCAGAGTTCACTTGTGGTGCTTTTCAATTTCAGGGTCATTTAGCTCAAAACAAATCAGTAAATACATGAAAAATAGCAAATGATGTCAAAAAGGGTTGAAAGTTCATGACGTGGCTTTGAATGGTGCATACTGAATGCACAAAAAGTCTGGAGTTGTAATAAGTTTTAAAAAATGAAGTGCTTTTGTAACAGATGAGTTTTCGTCCGAAACCCTGATACTTCGAAAAAGATTATCCATTTTGTACACGAACTGCATCCAGTTTTTGCCGTAACCATCTCTTCTATTTGCACATGCTATGTGGGTGAAATGATGATACCATGCCAAGTTTCAACCTTTCCAGAGTTCATTTGTAGTGCTTTTCAACTTCAGGGTCATTTAGCTCAAAACAAATGAGTAAATGCATGAAAAATAGCAAATGAAGGCAGGAAGGGTTGAAAGTCGATGAGGTGGATTTAAATGGTGCATACTGAACGCACAAAAAGTCTGGAGTTGTAATAAGTTTAAAAAATGAAGTGCCTTTGTAACAGATGAGTTTTCGTCCGAAACCCTGATACTTCGAAAGAGATTGTGCAGTTTGTACACGAAGTACTTCCAGTTTTTGCCGTAACCATATCTACTATTTTGCACATGCTATGTGGGTGAAATGATGATACCATGGCAAGTTTCATCCTTTTCAGCGTTCATTTGTAGTGCTTTTAAATTTCAGGGTCATTTAGCTCAAAACAAATCAGTAAACGCATGAAAAATAGCGAATGAAGGAAGAAAGGGTGAAAGTTGATGGCGTGGCTTTGAATGATGCATACTGAACGCACAAAAAGTCTGGAGTTGTAATAAGTTTAAAAAAATAAAGTGCCTTTGTAACAGATGAGTTTTCGTCCGATACCCTGATACTTCGAAAAAGATTGTCCTATTTGTACACGAAGTGCATCCATATTTTACCGTAACCATCTCTTCTATTTTGCAAATGCTATGTGGGTGAAATGATGATACCATGTCAAGTTTCAACCTTTCCAGAGTTCATTTGTAGTGCTTAATTTTAAATTTCAGGGTCATTTAGCTAAAAACAAACCAGTAAATGCATGAAAAATAACAAATGATGCCAGAAAGGGTTGAAAGTTCATGACGTGGCTTTAAATGGTGCATACTGAAGGCACAATAAGTATGGAGTTGTAGGAAGTTTTAAAAAATGAAGTGCCTTTGTAACTGATGAGTTTTCGTTCGAAACCCTGATATTTTGAAAAAGATTGTCCAGTTTGTACACGAAGTGCATCCAATTTTTGCAGTAACCATCTCTTCTATTTTGCACATGCTATGTGGGTGAAATGATGATACCATGCCAAGTTTCAACCTTTCCAGAGTTCATTTGTAGTGCTTTTCAACTTCAGGGTCATTTAGCACAAAACAAATGAGTAAATGCATGAAAAATAGCAAATGAAGGCAGGAAGGGTTGAAAGTTGATGAGGTGGATTTAAATGGTGCATACTGAACGCACAAAAAGTCTGGAGTTGTAATAAGTTTAAAAAATGAAGTGCCTTTGTAACAGATGAGTTTTCGTCCGAAACCCTGATACTTCGAAAGAGATTGTGCAGTTTGTACACGAAGTACTTCCAGTTTTTGCCGTAACCATATCTACTATTTTGCACATGCTATGTGGGTGAAATGATGATACCATGGCAAGTTTCAACGTTTTCAGAGTTCATTTGTAGTGCTTTTAAATTTCAGGGTCATTTAGCTCAAAACAAATCAGTAAACGCATGAAAAATAGCAAATGATGGAAGAAAGGGTGAAAGTTGATGACGTGGCTTTGAATGGTGCATACTGAACGCACAAAAAGTCTGGAGTTGTAATAAGTTTAAAAAAATAAAGTGCCTTTGTAACAGATGAGTTTTCGTCCGAAACCCTGATACTTCGAAAAAGATTGTCCAGTTTGTACACGAAGTGCATCCATATTTTACCGTAACCATCTCTTCTATTTTGCAAATGCTATGTGGGTGAAATGATGATACCATGTCAAGTTTCAACCTTTCCAGAGTTCATTTGTAGTGCTTAATTTTAAATTTCAGGATCATTTAGCTCAACACAAATTGGTAAATGCATGAAAAATAGCAAATGATGTCAGAAATGGTTGAAAGTTCATGACGTGGCTTTAAATGGTGCATACTGAAGGCACAATAAGTATGGAGTTGTAGGAAGTTTTAAAAAATGAAGTGCCTTTGTAACTGATGAGTTTTCATTCGAAACCCTGATATTTTGAAAAAGATTGTCCAGTTTGTACACGAAGTGCATCCAATTTTTGCCGTAACCATCTCTTCTATTTTGCACATGCTATGTGGGTGAAATGATGATACGATGCCAAGTTTCAACCTTTTCAGAGTTCACATGTAGTGCTTTTCATTTTCAGGGTCATTTAGCTCAAAACAAATCAGTAAATGCATGAAAAATAACAAATGATGTCAGAAAGGGTTGAAAGTTCATGACGTGGCTTGAATGGTGCATACTGAACGCACAAAAAGTATGGAGTTGTAATAAGTTATAATAAATAAAGTGCCTTCGTAACAGATGTGTTTTCGTCCGAAACACTGATACTTTGAAAAAGATTGTCCAGTTTGTACACGAAGTGCATCCAGTTTTAGCCGTAACCATCTCTACTATTTTGCACATGCTATGTGGGTGAAATGATGATACCATGCCAAGTTTCAACCTTTTCAGAGTTCATTTGTAGTCCTTTTCAATTTCAGGGTCATTTAGCTAAAAAAAATCAGTAACTGCATTAAAAATAGCAAATGATGTCAGAAAGGGTTGAAAGTTCGTGACGTGGCGTTGAATGGTGCATACTGAACGCACAAAAAGTCTTGAGTTGTAATAAGTTTAAAAAAAATGAAGTGCCTTTGTAACACATGAGTTTTCGTCCGGAAGCTTGATACTTTGAAAGAGATTGTCTAGTTTGTACACGAAGTGCTTCCAGTTTTTGCCATAACCATCTCTACTATTTTGCACATGCTATGTGGGTGAAATGATGATACCATGACAAGTTTCAACCTTTTCATAGTTCATTTGTAATGCTTTTCAATTTCAGGGTCATTTAGCTCAAGACAAATCAGTAAATGCATGAAAAATATCAAATGAAGGCAGAAAGGGTTGAAAGTACATGACGTGGTTTTGAATGGTGCATACTGAACGCGCAAAAAGTCTGGAGTTGTAATAAGTTTTAAAAAATAAAGTGCCTTTATAACAGATGAGTTTTCGGCCGAAATCCTGATACTTCTAAAAAGATTGTCCAGTTTGTACACGAAGTGCATCCAGTTTTTGCCGTAACCATCTCTTCTATTTTGCACATGCTATGTGGGTGAAATGATGATACCATGCCAAGTTTCAACCTTTTCAGAGTTCACTTGTAGTGCTTTTCAATTTCAGGGTCATTTAGCTCAAAACAAATCAGTAAATGCATGAAAAATAGCAAATGATGTCAAAAAGGGTTGAAAGTTCATGACATGGCTTTGAATGGTGCATACTGAACGCACAAAAAGTCTGGAGTTGTAATAAGTTTTAAAAAATAAAGTGCTTTTGTAACAGATGAGTTTTCGTCCGAAACCCTGATACTCCGAAAAAGATTATCCATTTTTTACACGAAGTGCATCCAGTTTTTGCCGGAACCATCTCTTCTATTTTGCACATGCTATGTGGGTGAAATGATGATACCATGCCAAGTTTCAACCTCGTCAGAGTTCATTTGTAGTGCTTTTCAATTTCAGGGTCATTTAGCTCAAAACAAATGAGTAAATGCATGAAAAATAGCAAATGAAGGCAGAAAGGGTTGAAAGTTGATGACGTGGCTTTAAATGGTGCATACTGAATGCACAAAAAGTCTGGAGTTGTAATAAGTCTAAAAAATGAAGTGCCTTTGTAACAGATGAGTTTTCGTTCGAAACCCTGATACTTCGAAAGAGATTGTGCAGTTTGTACACGAAGTACTTCCAGTTTTTGCCGTAACCATCTCTACTATTTTGCACATGCTATCTGGGTGAAATGATGATACCATGGCAAGTTTCAACCTTTTCAGAGTTCATTTGTAGTGCTTTTAAATTTCAGGGTCATTTAGCTCAAAACAAATCAGTAAATGCATGAAAAATAGCAAATGAAGGCAGAAAGGGTTGAAAGTTGATGACATGGCTTTGAATGGTGCATACTGAACGCACAAGAAGTCTGGAGTTGTAATAAGTTTTAAAAAATGAAGTGCCTTTGCAACAGATGAGTTTTCGTCCGAAACCCTGATATCTCGAAAGAGATTGTCCAGTTTGTACACGAAGTGCATCCAGTTTTTGTCGTAACCCTCTCTTCTATTTTGCACATGCTATGTGGGTGAAATGATTATACCATGCCAAGTTTCAACCTTTTCAGAGTTCATTTGTAGTGCTTTTCAATTTTAGGGTCATTTAGCTCAAAACAAACCAGTAAATGCATGAAAAATAACAAATAATGCCAGAAAGGGTTGAAATTTAATGACGTGCCTTTGAATGGTGCATACTGAATGCACAAAAATTCTGGAGTTGTAATAAGTTATAATAAATAAAGTGCCTTGTAACAGATGAGTTTTCGTCCGAAACCCTGATACTTCTAAAACGATTGTCCGGTTTGTACACGAAGTGCATCCAGTTTTTGTCGTAACCATTTCTTCTATTTTGCACATGCTATGTGGGTGAAATGATGATACCATGCAAAGATTCAACCTTTCCAGAGTTCATTTGTAGTGCTTTTCAACTTCAGGGTCATTTAGCTCAAAACAAATGAGTAAATGCATGAAAAATAGCAAATGAAGGCAGAAAGGGTTGAAAGTTGATGACGTGGCTTTAAATGGTGCATACTGAACGCACAAAAAGTCTGGAGTTGTAATAAGTTTAAAAAATGAAGTGCCTTTGTAACAGATGAGTTTTCGTCCGAAACCCTGATACTTCGAAAGAGATTGTGCAGTTTGTACACGAAGTACTTCCAGTTTTTTCCGTAACC
>NC_057799.1:71530470-71542872 GCF_018294505.1 Triticum aestivum | reverse complement strand
TGATGATACCATGGCAAGTTTCAACCTTTTCAAAGTTCATTTGTAGTGCGTTTAAATTTCAGGGTCATTTAGCTCAAAACAAATCAGTAAATGCATGAAAAATAGCAAATGAAGGCAGAAAGGGTGAAAGTTGATGACGTGGCTTTGAATGGTGCATACTGAACGCACAAAAAGTCTGGAGTTGCAATAAGTTTAAAAAAATAAAGTGCCTTTGTAACATATGAGTTTTCGTCCGGAACCCTGATACTTCGAAAAAGATTGTCCAGTTTGTACACGAAGTGCATCCAGTTTTTACCGTAACCATCTCTTCTATTTTGCAAATGCTATGTGGGTGAAATGATGATACCATGTCAAGTTTCAACCTTTCCAGAGTTCAGTTGTAGCGCTTAATTTTAAATTTCAGGGTCATTTAGCTCAAAACAAATTGGTAAATGCATGAAAAATAGCAAATGATGTCAGAAATGGTTGAAAGTTCATGACGTGGCTTTAAATGGTGCATACTAAACGCACAAAAAGTATGGAGTTGTAAGAAGTTTTAAAAAATGAAGTGCCTTTGTAACAGATGAGTTTTCGTTCGAAACCCTGATATTTTGAAAAAGATTGTCCAGTTTGTACACGAAGTGCATCCAGTTTTTGCCGTAACCATCTCTTCTATTTTGCACATGCTATGTGGGTGAAATGATGATACCATGCCAAGTTTCAACCTTTTCAGAGTTCACTTGTAGTGCTTTTCATTTTCAGGGTCATTTAGCTCAAAACAAATCAGTAAATGCATGAAAAATAACAAATGATGTCACAAAGGGTTGAAAGTTCATGACGTGGCTTGAATGGTGCATACTGAACGCACAAAAAGTCTGGAGTTGTAATAAGTAATAATAAATAAAGTGCCTTTGTAACAGATGAGTTTTCGTCCGAAAGACTGATACTTTGAAAAAGATTGTCCAGTTTGTACACGAAGTGCATCCAGTTTTAGCCGTAACCATCTCTTCTATTTTGCACATGCTATGTGGGTGAAATGATGATACCATGCCAAGTTTCAACCTTTTCAGAGTTCATTTGTAGTGCTTTTCAATTTCAGGGTCATTTAGCTAAAAAAATCAGTAACTGCATTAAAAATAGCAAATGATGTCAGAAAGGGTTGAAAGTTCGTGAAGTGGCTTTGAATGGTGCATAATGAACGCACAAAAAGTCTGGAGTTGTAATAAGTTAAAAAAAATGAAGTGCCTTTGTAACAGATGAGTTTTCGTCCGGAAGCTTGATACTTCGAAAGAGATTGTCCAGTTTGTACACGAAGTGCTTCCAGTTTTTGCCGTAACCATCTCTACTATTTTGCACATGCTATATGGGTGAAATGATGACACCATGACAAGTTTCAACCTTTTCAGAGTTCATTTGTAATGCTTTTCAATTTCAGGGTCATTTAGCTCAAGACAAATCAGTAAATGCATGAAAATATCAAAGAAGGCAGAAAGGGTTGAAATTTGATGATGTGGCTTTGAATGGTGCATATTGAACGCACAAAAAGTCTGGAGTTGTAATAAGTTTAAAAAAATGAAGTGCCTTTGTAACAGATGAGTTTTCGTCCGAAACCCTGATACTTCAAAAAAGATTGTCCAGTTTGTACACGAAGTGCATCCAGTTTTTGCCGTAACCATCTCTTCTATTTTGCAAATGCTATGTGGGTGAAATGATGATACCATGCCAAGTTTTAACATTTCCAGAGTTCATTTGTAATGCTTTTCAATTTCAGGGTCATTTAGCTCAAAACAAATTGGTAAATGCATGAAAAATAGCAAATGATGTCAGAAATGGTTGAAAGTTCATGACGTGGATTTGAATGGTGCATACTGAACGCACAAAAAGTATGGTGTTGTAAGAAGTTCTAAAAAATGAAATGCCCTTGTAACAGATGAGTTTTCGTCCGAAACCCTGATATTTCGAAAGAGATTGTCCAGTTTGTATACGAAGTGCATCCAGTTTTTGCCGTAACCATCTCTTCTATTTTGCACATGCTATGTGGGTGAAATGATAATACCATGCCAAGTTTCAACCTTTTCAGAGTTCACTTGTAGTGCTTTTCATTTTCAGGGTCATTTAGCTCAAAACAAATCAGTAAATGCATGAAAAGTAACAAATGGTGTCAGAAAGGGTTGAAATTTCATACCGTGGCTTGAATGGTGCATACTGAACGCACAAAAAGTCTGGAGTTGTAATAAGTTATAATAAATAAAGTGCCTTTGTAACAGCTGAGTTTACGTCCGAAACACTGATACTTCGAAAAAGATTGTCCAGTTTGTACACGAAGTGCATCCAGTTTTAGCCGTAACCATCTCTTCTATTTTGCACATGCTATGTGGGTGAAATGATGATACCATGCCAAGTTTCAACCTTTTCAGAGTTCAGTTGTAGTGCTATTCAATTTCAGGGTCATTTTGCTCAAAACAAATCAGTAAATGCATGAAAAATAGCAAATGAAGGCAGAAAGGGTTGAAAGTTGATGACGTGGCTTTGAATGGTGCATACTGAATGCATAAAAAGTCTGGACTTGTAATAAGTTTAAAAGAATGAAGTGCCTTTGTAAGAGATGAGTTTTTGTCCGAAACCCTGATACTTCGAAATAGATTGTCCAGTTTGTACACGAGGTGCATATAGTTTTTGCCGTAACCCTCTATACTTTTTTTCACATGCTATGTGGGTGAAATGATGATACCATGCCAAGTTTCAACCTTTTCGGAGTTTATTTGTAGTGCTATTCAATATCAGGGTCATTTAGCTCAAAACAAATCAGTAAATGCATGAAATATAGCAAATGATGTTAGAAAGGGTTGAACGTTCATGACGTGGCTTTGAATGGAGCATACTAAACGCAGAAAAAGTCTGGAGTTGTAATAAGTTTAAAAAATGAAGTGCCTTTGTAACAGATGAGTTTTCATCCGAAACCGTGATACTTCGAAAAAGATTGTCCAGTTTGTACACGAAGTGCATCCAGTTTTAGCCGTAACCATCTCTTCTATTTTGCACATGCTATGTGGGTGAAATGATGATACTATGCCAAGTTTCAACCTTTTCAGAGTTCATTTGTAGTGCTTTTCAATTTCAGGGTCATTTAGCTAAAAAAAATCAGTAACTGCATTAAAAATAGCAAATGATGTCAGAAAGGGGTGAAAGTTCGTGACGTGGCTTTGAATGGTGCATACTGAACGCACAAAAAGTTTGGAGTTGTAATAAGTTAAAAAAAATGACGTGCCTTTGTAACAGATGAGTTTTCGTCCGGAAGCTTGATACTTCGAAAGAGATTGTCCAGTTTGTACACGAAGTGCTTCCAGTTTTTGCCGTAACCATCTCTACTATTTTGCACATGCTATGTGGGTGAAATGATGATACCATGACAAGTTTCAACCTTTGCAGAGTTCATTTGTAATGCTTTTCAATTTCAGGGTCATTTAGCTCAAGACAAATCAGTAAATGCATGAAAATATCAAATGAAGGTAGAAAGGGTTGAAAGTAGATGACGTGGCTTTCAATGGTGCATACTGAACGCACAAAAAGTCTGGAGTTGTAATAAGTTTAAAAAAATAAAGTGCCCTTATAACAGATGAGTTTTCATCTGAAATCCTGATACTTCTAAAAAGATTGTCCAGTTTGTACACGAAGTGCACCCAGTTTTTGCCGTTACCATCTCTTCTGCTTTGCACATGATATGTGGGTGAAATGATGATACCATGCCAAGTTTCAACCTTTTCAGAGTTCACTTGTAGTGCTTTTCAATTTCAGGGTCATTTAGCTCAAAACAAATCAGTAAATGCATAAAAAATAGCAAATGTTGTCAAAATGGGTTGAAAGTTCATGACGTGGCTTTGAATGGTGCATAATCAACGCACAAAAAGTATGGAGTTGTAATAAGTTTTAAAAAATGAAGTGCTATTGTAACAGATGAGTTTTCGTCCGAAACCCTGATACTTCGAAAAAGATTGTCCATTTTATACACGAAGTGCATCCAGTTTTTGCCGTAACCAACTCTTCTATTTTGCACATGCTATGTGGGTGAAATGATGATACCATCCCAAGTTTCAACCTCGTCAGAGTTCATTTGTAGTGCTTTTCAATTTCGTCCGAAACCCTGATACTTCGAAAAAGATTGTCCAGTTTGTACACGAAGTGCATCCAGTTTTTGTCGTAACCATTTCTTCTATTTTGCACATGCCTTGTGGGTGAAATGATGATACCATGCTAAGTTTCAACCTTTTCAGAGTTCACTTGTAGTTCTTTTCAATTTCAGGGTCATTTGGCTCAAAACAAATCAGTAACTGCATAAAAAAATAGCAAATGATGTCAGAAAGGGTTGAAATTTCGTGACGTGGCTTTGAATGGTGCATACTGAACGCACAAAAAGTCTGGAGTTGTAATAAGTTTAAAAAAATGAAGTTCCTTTGTAACAGATGAGTTTTCGTCCGGAAGCTTGATACTTCGAAAGAGATTGTCCAGTTTGTACATGAAGTGCTTCCAGTTTTTGCCGTAACCATCTCTACTATTTTGCACATGCTATGTGGGTGAAATGACGATACCATGACAAGTTTCAACCTTTTCAGAGTTCATTTGTAATGCTTTTCAATTTCAGGGTCATTTAGCTCAAGACAAATCAGTAAATGCATGAAAAATAGCAAACGAAGGCAGAAAGGGTTGAAAGTTGATGATGTGGCTTTGCATGGTGCATACTAAACGCGAAAAAAGTCTGGAGTTGTAATAAGTTTTAGAAAATGAAGTGCCTTTGTAACAGATGAGTTTTCATCCGAAACCCTGATACTTCGAAAAAGATTGTCCAGTTTGTACACGAAGTGCATCCAGTTTTTGCCGTAACCATCTCTTCTATTTTGCAAATGCTATGTGGGTGAAATGATGATACCATGCCAATATTCAACATTTCCAGAGTTCATTTGTAGTGCTTTTCAATTTCAGGGTCATTTAGCTCAAAACAAATTGGTAAATGCATGAAAAATAGCAAATGATGTCAGAAATGGTTGAAAATTCATGACGAGGCTTTGAATGGTGCATACTGAACGCACAAAAAGTATGGAGTCGTAAGAAGTTTTAAAAAATGAAGTGCCTTTGTAACAGATGAGTTTTCGTCCGAAACCCTCATATTTCGAAAGAGATTGTCTAGTTTGTATACGAAGTGCATCCAGTTTTTGCCGTAACCATCTCTTCTATTTTGCATATGTTATGTGGGTGAAATGATAATACCATGCCAAGTTTCAACCTTTTCAGAGTTCACTTGTAGTGCTTTTCATTTTCAAGGTCATTTAGCTCAAAACAAATCAGTAAATGCATGAAAAGTAACAAATGATGTCAGAAAGGGTTGAAAGTTCATACCGTGGCTTGAATGGTGCATACTGAACGCACAAAAAGTCTGGAGTTGTAATAAGTTATAATAAATAAAGTGCCTTTGTAACAGATGAGTTTTCGTCCGAAACACTGATACTTCGAAAAAGATTGTCCAGTTTGTACAAGAAGTGCATCCAGTTTTAGCCGTAACCATCTCTTCTATTTTGCACATGCTATGTGGGTGAAATGATGATACCATGCCAAGTTTCAACCTTTTCAGACTTTATTTGTAGTGCTTTTCAATTTCAGGGTCATTTTGCTCAAAACAAATCAGGAAATGCATGAAAAATAGCAAATGAAGGCAGAAAGGGTTGAAAGTTCATGACGTGGCTTTGAATGGTGCATACTGAATGCATAAAAAGTCTGGACTTGTAATAAGTTTAAAAGAATGAAGTGCCTTTGTAAGAGATGAGTTTTTGTCCGAAACCCTGATACTTCGAAATAGATTGTCCAGTTTGTACACGAGGTGCATCTAGGTTTCGCCGTAACCCTCTATACTTTCTTTCACATGCTATGTGGGTGAAATGATGATACCATGCCAAGTTTCAACCTTTTCGGAGTTTATTTGTAGTGCTATTCAATTTCAGGGTCATTTAGCTCAAAACAAATCAGTAAATGCATGAAATATAGCAAATGATGTTAGAAAGGGTTGAAAGTTCATGATGTGGCTTTGAATGGAGCATACTTAACGCAGAAAAAGTCTGGAGTTGTAATAAGTTTAAAAAATGAAGTGCCTTTGTAACAGATGAGTTTTCATCCGAAACCGTGATACTTCGAAAAAGATTGTCCAGTTTGTACACTAAGTGTATCCAGTTTTTGCCATAACCCTCACTACTTTTTTGCACATGCTATGTGGGTGAAATGATGATACCATGCCATGTTTCAACCTTTTCAGAGTTCATTTGTAGTGCTTTTCAATTTCAGGGTCATTTAGCTCAAAACAAATGAGTAAGTGCGTGAAAAATAGCAAATGAAGGCAGAAACGGTTGAAAGTTGATGAAGTGGCTTTAAATGGTGCATAATGAACGCAAAAAAAGTCTGGAGTAGTAATAAGTTTAAAAAATGAAGTGCCTTTGTAACAGATGAGTTTTCGTCCGAAACCCTGATACTTCGAAAGAGATTGTGCAGTTTGTACACGAAGTACTTCCAGTTTCTGCCGTAACCATCTCTACTATTTTGCACATGCTATGTGGGTGAAATGATGATACCATGGCAAGTTTCAACCTTTTCAGAGTTCATTTTTAGTGGTTTTGAATTTCAGGGTCATTTAGCTCAAAACAAATTAGTAAATGCATGAAAAATAGCAAATGAAGGCAGAAAGGGTTGAAAGTTGATGACGTAGCTTTGAATGGTGCATACCGAATGCACAAAAAGTCTGGAGTTGTAATAAGTTTTAAAAAATGAAGTGCCTTTGTAACAGATGAGTTTTCGTCCGAAACCCTGATACTTTGAAAAAGATAGTCTAGTTTGTATACAAGGTGCATCTCGTTTTTGTCGTACCCATCTCTTCTATTTTGCAAATGCTATGTGGGTGAAATGATGATACCATGCCAAGTTTCAACCTTTCCAGAGTTCATTTGTAGTGCTTTTCAATTTTAGGGCCATTTAGCTCAAAACAAATTGGTAAATGCATGAAAAATAGTAATGATGTCAGAAATGGATGAAAGTTCATGACGTGGCTTTGAATGGTGCATACTAAACGCACAAAAAGTATGGAGTTGTAATAAGTTTTAAAAATGAAGTGCCTTTGTAACAGATGAGTTTTCGTCCGAAACCCGGATATTTCGAAGGAGATTGTCCAGTTTGTACACGAAGTGCATCCAGTTTTTGCCGTAACCATCTCTTCTATTTTGCACATGCTATGTGGTTGAAATGATGATACCATGCCAAGTTTCACCCTTTTCAGAGTTCACTTGTAGTGCTTTTCATTTTAGGGTGATTTAGCTCAAAACAAATCAGTAAATGCATGAAAAATAACAAATGATGTCAGAAAGGGTTGAAAGTTCATGACGTGGCTTGAATGGTGCATACTGAACGCACAAAAAGTCTGGAGTTGTAATAAGTGATAATAAATAAAGTCCCTTTGTAACAGATGAGTTTTCGTCTGAAACACTGAGATTTCAAAAAAATTTGTCTAGTTTGTACACGAAGTGCATCCAGTTTTAGCCGTAACTATCTCTTCTATTTTGCACATGCTATGCGGTGAAATGATGATACCATGCCAAGTTTCAACCTTTTCAGAGTTCATTTGTAGTGCTTTTCAATTTCAGGGTCATTTTGCTCAAACAAATCAGTAAATGCATGAAAAATAGCAAATGAAGGCAGAAAGGGTTGAAAGTTGATGACATGGCTTTGAATGGTGCATACTGAATGCATAAAATGTCTGGAGTTGTAATAAGTTTAAAAGAATGAAGTGCCTTTGTAACAGATGAGTTTTTGTCTGAAACCCTGATACTAAGAAAGAGATTGTCCAGTTTGTACACAAAGTGCATCTAGTTTTTGCCGTAACCCTCTATACTTTTTTTCACAAGCTATCTGGGTGAAATGATGATACCATGCCAAGTTTCAACCTTTTCGGAGTTCATTTGTAGTGCTATTCCATTTCAGGGTCATTTAGCTCAAAACAAATCAGTAAATGCATTAAATATAGCAAATGATGTTAGAAAGGGTTGAAAGTTCATGACGTGGCTTTGAATGGAGCATACTGAACGCAGAAAAAGTCTAGAGTTGTAATAAGTTTAAAAAATGAAGTGCCTTTGTAACAGATGAGTTTTCATCCGAAACCGTGATACTTCGAAAAAGATTGTCCGGTTTGTACACTAAGTGTATCCAGTTTTTGCCATAACCCTCACTACTTTTTTGCACATGCTATGTGGGTGAAATGATGATACCATGCCAAGTTTCAACCTTTTCAGAGTTCATTTGTAGTGCTTTTCAATTTCAGGGTCATTTAGCTCAAAACAAATGAGTAAGTGCGTGAAAAATAGCAAATGAAGGCAGAAACGGTTGAAAGTTGATGAAGTGGCTTTAAATGGTGCATATGAACGCAAAAGAAGTCTGGAGTAGTAATAAGTTTAAAAAATGAAGTGCCTTTGTAACAGATGAGTTTTCGTCCGAAACCCTGATACTTCGAAAGGGATTGTGCAGTTTGTACACGAAGTACTTCCAGTTTCTGCCGTAACCATCTCTACTATTTTGCACATGCTATGTGGGTGAAATGATGATACCATGCCAAGTTTCAACCTTTTCAGAGTTCATTTGTAGTGCTTTTCAATTTCAGGGTCATTTAGCTCAAAACAAATTAGTAAATGCATGAAAAATAGCAAATGAAGGCTGAAAGGGTTGAAAGTTGATGACGTAGCTTTGAATGGTGCATACCGAATGCACCAAAAGTCTAGAGTTGTAATAAGTTTTAAGAAATGAAGTGCCTTTGTAACAGATGAGTTTTCGTCCGAAACCCTCATACTTTGAAAAAGATTGTCTAGTTTGTACACGAGGTGCATCTAGTTTTTGTCGTACCCATCTCTTCTATTTTGCAAATGCTATGTGGGTGAAATGATGATTCCATGCCAAGTTCCAACCTTTCCAGAGTTCATTTGTAGTGCCTTTCAATTCTAGGGCCATTTAGCTCAAAACAAATTGGTAAATGCAGGAAAAATAGCAAATGATGTCAGAAATGCATGAAATTTCATGACGTGGCTTTGAATGGTGCATACTGAATGCACAAAAAGTATGAAGTTGTAATAAGTTTAAAAAAATGAAGTGCCATTGTAACAGATGAGTTTTCGTCCGAAACCCGGATATTTCGAAAGAGATTGTCCAGTTTGTACACGAAGTGCATCCAATTTTTATCGTACCCCTCTCTACTTTTTTCACATGCTATGTGGGTAAAATGATGATACCATGCCAAGTTTCAACCTTTTCAGAGTTCATTTCTAGTGCTTTTTAATTTCAGCGTAATTTAGCTCAAAACAAATCAGTAAATGCATGAAAAATAGCAAATGAATGCAGAAAGGGTTGAAAGTTCATGACGTGGCTTTGAATGGTGCATACTGAACGCACAGAAGTCTGGAATTGTAATAAGTTTTAAAAAAAGAAGTGCCTTTGTAACAGATGAGTTTTCGTCCGAAACCCTGATACTTCAAAAGAGATTGTCCAGTTTATACACGAAGTGCATCCAATTTTTATCGTACCCCTCTCTACTTTTTTTCACATGCTATGTGGGTAAAATGATGATACCATGCCAAGTTTCTACCTTTTTAGAGTTCATTTCTAGTGCTTTTTAATTTCAGGGTAATTTACCTCAAAACAATTCAGTAAATGCATGAAAATAGCAAATGAAGGGAGAAAGGGTTGAAAGTTGATGAAGTGGCTTTGAATGGTGCATAATGTACACACAAAAAGTCTGGAGTTCTAATAAGTTAAAAAAAATGAAATGCCTTTGTAACAGATGAGTTTTCATCCGAAATCCTGATACTTCGAAAGAGGTTGTCCAGTTCGTACAGGATGTGCATCCAAGTTTTGTCGTAACCATCTCTAATATTTTTCATGCTATGTGGGTGAAATGATGATACCTTGCCAAGTTTCAACCTTTTCAGAGCTCATTTGTAGTGCTTTTCAATTTCAGGGTCATTTAGCTCAAAACAAATCAGTAAATGCATGAAAAATGGCAAATGAAGGCAGAAAGGGTTGAAAGTTCATGGCGTGGCTTTGAATGGTGCATACTGAACGCACAGAAGTCTGGAATTGTAATAAGTTTTAAAAAATGAAGTGCCTTTGTAACAGATGAGTTTTCGTCCGAAACCCTGATACTTCGAAAGAGACTGTCTAGTTTGTACACGAAGTGCATCCAATTTTTATCGTACCCCTCTCTACTTTTTTTCACATGCTATGTGGGTAAAATGATGATACTATGCCAAGTTTCAACCTTTTCAGAGTTCATTTCTAGTGCTTTTTAATTTCAGGGTAATTTAGCTCAAAACAAATCAGTAAATGCATGAAAAATAGCAAATGAAGGCAGAAAGGGTTGAAAGTTCATGACGTGGCTTTGAATGGTGCATACTGAACGCACAGAAGTCTGGAATTGTAATAAGTTTTAAAAAATGAAGTGCCTTTGTAACAGATGAGTTTTCGTCCAAAACCCTGATACTTCGAAAGAGATTGTCCAGTTTATACACGAAGTGCATCCAATTTTTATCGTACCCCTCTCTACTTTTTTTCACATGCTATGTGGGTAAAATGATGATACCATGCCATGTTTCAACCTTTTCAGAGTTCATTTCTAGTGCTTTTTAATTTCAGGGTAATTTAGCTCAAAACAATTAAGTAAATGCATGAAAAATAGCAAATGAAGGGAGAACGGGTTGAAAGTTGATGAAGTGGCTTTGAATGGTGCATAATGAACACACAAAAAGACTGGAGTTGTAATAAGTTTAAAAAAATGAAATGCCTTTGTAACAGATGAGTTTTCATCCGAAACCCTGATACTTCGAAAGAGGTTGTCCAGTTCGTACAGGATGTGCATCCAGGTTTTGTCGTAACCATCTCTAATATTTTTCATGCTGTGTGGGTGAAATGATGATACCATGCCAAGTTTCAACCTTTTCAGAGCTCATTTGTAGTGCTTTTCAATCTCAGGGTCATTTAGCTCAAAACAAATCAGTAAATGCATGAAAAATAGCAAATGAAGGTAGAAAGGGTTGAAAGTTGATGACATGGCTTTGAATGGTGCATACTGAACGCATAAAAAGTCTGGAGTTGTAATAAGTTTAAAAAAATGAAGTGCCTTTGTAACAGATGAGTTTTCGTCCGAAACCCTGATACTTCGAAAAAGATTGTCCAGTTTGTACACGAAGTGCATCCAGTGTTTGCCGTAACCATCTCTTCTATTTTGCACATGCTATGTGGGTGAAATGATGATACCATGCCAAGTTTCATCCTTTTCAGAGTTCACTTGTAGTGCTTTTCAATTTCAGGGTCATTTAGCTCAAAACAAATCAGTAACTGCATAAAAAATAGCAAATGATGTCAGAAAGGGTTGAAAGTTCGTGGCGTGGCTTTGAATGGTGCATACTGAATGCACAAAAAGTCTGGAGTTGTAATAAGTTTTTAAAAATGAAGTTCCTTTGTAACAGATGAGTTTTTGTCCGAAACCTTGATACTTCGAACGAGATTGTCCAGTTTGTACACGAAGTGCATCTAGTTTTTGCCGTAACCCTCACTACTAGGGAAAACGTTATACACAGAATCTTAGCAGCAGCGCGGTTTAAAACAGGCGCTACTGCTAACTAGCAGTAGCGAGCTTAACGGAACCGCGCTACTAATAACTAGATAACAGTAGCGCTCTAGGTGAAACAAGCGCTACTACTATAATTGCCACGGATTTTCCACCAGGCTAGATATAGTAGTAGCGCCCTTCCCTGGACGGGCTGCTGCTAAAGTACTTAGTAGCAGCGTTTTTCTGCAAAACGCGTTGCTGCTAAGTATTGCACCTAATTAAGTTTAGTCCCATACTGCTAAGCGAACAAGGTGTTTACCACCTTAAATATGTTACTTCTCAAACTACCTCGAGCACTTGGTCTTCATTGAACTATATGTGTAGGATTTGTGGCTATAATATGAATCTTCACCAGTGCCTATTTAGGTACTGTGAGGATTCATGTTGGCTATTTAGATTCTACACAAAAAGATCAATGATGACCAATGTATATTTTTGATGCGTGCTTAGACTTAGCAGTAGCGTTTTTTTCCTGAAAACGCGCTATAGCTACTTTAGCTATAGCGCGTTTCCTGAAGTGCTCTACTGCTAGTTCGACTTAACCACCCGCCCGCTCAAAATTTTGCTAAGTCCTCCTTCCCCCCCCACTGTTCCCCTACTCCTCTATCGCCGCCGCCCAAGCCCGAGCCTGCCCTCACCGCCGCCGCCCGAGGCCGCCGTCAACCTCACCGCCGCCGCTCTCGACCTCACCCTCGCCGCCGCCTCCCCCACCCCCTCCGCTCTCGACCTCACCACCGCTCTCG
>NC_057799.1:71525981-71529933 GCF_018294505.1 Triticum aestivum | reverse complement strand
TCCCGATCCCGCCCTCGCCGCCCCTACCTCTCCGTCGCCCCCACCCCCTTTCTCTCTGCTTAGTTAGTACTAGATGTTGTTTAGTAGTAGTAGATGTTAATTTAGGGTTCATAGATAATGATTTTTAGTAGTAGTAGATGTTAATTACTAGTAGTGATGGTACTAGTTAACTAGGGCAGTATGATTAATAGTAGTTGTAGTTGAACTACTTTAGTTGTAGTTGAACTAGTTTAGTAAGTAAATTAATAAACTAGTTGAACAAGTTGAATTAATAGAACTAATGTATTTTTAGTAAGATAATTAATATAACTAGTTGAACTACTTTATTTTTAGAAAGAACTAGTTTTTTTTTCTATTTATAGTAAGTTTATATTTAGTAAGAACTAGTTGAATTAATAAAACTAGTTGAACATGTCATATTTGTTGTTATTTTTTAGTTTAAGCAATTATTCGGGATGTATTAGTGATAACTTATACGGTTTTTGCTTTTGCAGAAATCAAGGAGCCCCTCCATTATCCCCGCCGTCGTCCCCGTCACCGACCCCCTCCGACATCGAGGTGAGACCAGCCAAATATCCATGTATATCTTGTATTGCTCAAATAGGATATGTGGTTGCCCAAGTGGCCGTTCATGTTCAGTTTACACCTCCGAGTGGCCTATGTTTTGCCGGAGTGTTGATTAATTTCCGTTCCAGCAAATTTCAGGCGCTCGATATATCCTTTTTAGCAAAGGTCATGCCGGATTTTTCCGTGAATTCTGGCATGACTTGTGCTAGAATATGTACAAGTTTAATCTTTGAATTGTGAACGTAGGAAATGTCGTACTCGGACGACGACAGTCTCCCGGGGGAATGCAGCTGGTGCCACGACGATCGAGGTATGTGCGACAGGTTCGTTGAGCTGGATGAAGATCGGCGCTTCAGCATTAAGCTCGAAGAGACCTTCGATGTTGAAACGGTACGCAACAACGACAAGTGTGTTTTTTTCATAATTAAGCATGACTTCAACTATTTCAACGTCTAATTTTCATCTTTTACAATTCGACTAGCTTATCAAATGCCATGCAAGACGCTATGTCTTGGAGAGGATGGGTTTTGAAGACCATGAAAATTTTGTAACAAAGAAAATACACCTAAGGACCCATCATGATATGGATTTTGAAGTAAATCTGTGCAATGCTCAAAGTGTAACCCATTTTGGTTGCCAAAATTGGGAAGAACTTTGCAAAATGTATGGTTTTTATGAGGGTATGATTGTCACCATGGATCTTGGTGATCCTGACATCGAGCAAGACAATATGGACATTTGGGTCCTTGTTGATACGCTTCCGATTGTACCGCTATGTGAGTTTCTCAAACATAGTTATTAACTAATTTATATTGTTTATTTCAAAATAGTTGACAGCTTATTTCCATTGACAGCTTATTTTGATTCTTCAAAGACTGTGCGAAAGATGGTAGACAAAACGCACTACACCGATGGCTCCGAATTAACTTATAAGGAGAAAAATCATCTGATCGCATTTTGTACTCTTCTTGAGGATTACAATAACTATTATCGAACTCCTCCAAATTATGGTGAATATGTGCCACTAGTGCACGTGTTGAACCACCGTAACTTCTCTAGAGATACCCTAGTAAGATTTTTTACTATTATGACATCCGTGCACCTTTTGCATACTTCTAAAACTAGTACATCATTGCTAACTACGAAGTTATTACTATGTTTTTCAACAGAAACTCCCGATGGATTGTGTGCCTCGTCTGATGTATCTGAATGGTCGCCTTACAGTTCTGAACATACTGCCAGGTAAATCTAGGGAGCTCACATGTGCATATCGGATTTCTGAAACCGGTGAACACATGCTCATCAAAGAATGGAAAAAATGTTTGGACATTCACAAGGAGGTTCTTGGAAGTAACATTCAACGAAAGGCAAGAATTGGAGACAGGATAATCTCCATTCTCCATAATGGAGAGTCAGGGGCTATCTTGTTTTTTGCTATTTTACCTTAGAAAATGTAGTAGATCTTAATCGAATGTAGTAGGTCCTATCAGGTACAATATGTTTATTATGTGGTAATGTGTTAGAGTTGATAATGAGGAGTACTTGTGATTACGACTAGTGACCAATTTGCTATGTGATGTCATTGATGAAAACGATGATCTTGAGGAGGTGTTATATGATAATGATGTATTATGATGATAAGTTGTTAATGATATGATGATGATATTATTATATCATTGGGTGAAAGAACCGCGGATTAGTTTCAAGTGGATGGACATCCACTTGAAACTAGTCCACGGTTCTTTCACCCCGTGATGTAATAACTCATTATGATGTAAAAACAATCTCTAAATTCCTGTTGTATGAAAACTCGTGTAAAGGTGTATGAATACAACATGAAATAAAAAAGAAATAAAATACGAAATAATAGTAGTAGCGCGGGCAAGGAGAAGCGCTACTACTAATTACCAATAGCACTCCCATGGAGAAGCGCTACTACTAAGTCAATTTAGCAGTAGCGTGGGTCTAGGCACGCTACTGCTAAGCTTTAGCTATAGCGCCTTATCAGTAGCGCTCCCGCCCGCGCTACTGATAGGCCTAAAACCCGCGCTGCTGCTAGGCTTTTCCCTAGTAGTGCCTCTATACTTTCTTCACATGCTATGTGGGTGAAATGATGATACCATGCCAAGTTTCAACCTTTTCGGAGTTCATTTGTAGTGCTATTCAATTTCAGGGTCATTTAGCTCAAAACAAATCAGTAAATGCATGAAATATAGCAAATGATGTTAGAAAGGGTTGAAAGTTCATGACGTGGCTTTGAATGGAGCATACTGAACGCAGAAAAAGTCTGGAGTTGTAATAATTTTAAAAAAATTGAAGTGCCTTTGTAACAGATGAGTTTTCATCCGAAACTGTGATACTTCGAAAAAGATTGTCCAGTTTGTACACGAAGTGCATCCAGTTTTTGCCGTAACCATCTCTTCTATTTTGCACATGCTATGTGGGTGAAATGATGATACCATGCCAAGTTTCAACCTTTTCGGAGTTCACTTGTAGTGCTTTTCAATATCAGGGTCATTTAGCTCGAAACAAATCAGTAAATGCATGAAAAATAGAAAATGATGTCAGAAAGGGTTGAAAGTTCATGACGTGGCTTTGAATGGTGCATACTGAACGCACAAAAACTCTGGAGTTATAATAAGTTAAAAAAAATGAAGTGCCTTGTAACAGATGTGTTTTCGTGCGAAACCCTGATACTTCGAAGGAGATTGTCCAGTTTGTACACGAAGTGCATCTAGTTTTTTCCGTAACCATCTTTACTATTTTGCACATGCTACGTGGATGAAATGATGATACCAAGCCAAGTTCCAACCTTTTCAGAGTTCACTTGTAGTACTTTTTAATTTCAGGGTCATTTAGCTCAAAACAAATCGGTAAATGCATGAAAAATAGAAAATTATGTCAGAAAGAGTTGAAAGTTCATGACGTGGCTTTGAATGGTGCATACTGAACGCACAAAAAGTCTGGAGTTGTAATAAGTTTAAAAAATAAAGTGCCTTTGTAACAGATGAGTTTTCGGCCGAAACCCTGATACTTCGAAAGAGATTGTCCATTTTGTACACGAAGTGCATCCAGTTTTTGCCGTAACCCTCTCTACTTTTTTGCACATGCTATGTGGGTGAAATGATGATACCATGGCAAGTTTCAACCTTTTCAGAGTTCATTTGTAGTGCTTTTCAATTTCAGGGTCATTTAGCTCAAAACAAATCGGTAAATGCATGAAAAATAGCAAATGAAGGAAGGAAGGGTTGAAAGTTGATGAAGTGGCTTTGAATGGTGCATACTGACCGCATAAAAAGTCTGGAGTTGTAATAAGTTTAAAAAATGAAGTGCCTTTGTAACAGATGAGTTTTCGTGCGAAACCCTGATACTTCGAAAGAGATTG
>NC_057799.1:71510282-71525324 GCF_018294505.1 Triticum aestivum | reverse complement strand
TTTGTAACAGATGAGTTTTCGCCTGAAACCCTGATACTTCTAAAGAGATTATCCAGTTTGTACACGAAGTACATCCAGTTTTTGCCGTAACCATCTCTTCTATTTTGCAAATGCTATGTGGGTGAAATGATGATACCATCCCAAGTTTCAACCTTTTCAGAGTTCATTTGTAGTGCTTTTCAATTTCAGGGTCATTTAGCTCAAACCAAATCGGTAAATGCATGAAAAATAGCAAATGATGTCAGAAAGGTTTGAAAGTTCATGACGTGGCTTTGAATGGTGCATACAGAATGCACAAAAAGTATGGAGTTGTAATAAGTTTTAAAAAATGAAGTGCCTTTGTAACAGATGAGTTTTCGTCCGAAACCCTGATACTTCAAAAGAGATTGTCCAGTTTGTACACGAGCTGCATCCAGTTTTTGCTGTAACCATCTCTTATATTTTGCACATGCGATGTTGGTGAAATTATGATACCATGCCAAGTTTCAACCTTTTCAGAGTTCACTTGTAGTGCTTTTCACTTTCAGTGTCATTTAGCTCAAAACAAATAAGTAACTGCATGAAAAATAGCAAATGATTTGAGAAAGGGTTGAAAAGTTCATGACGTGGCTTTGAATTGTGCATACTGTACGCACAAAAAGTCTGGAGTTGTAATAAGTTATAAAAAATAAAGTGCCTTTGTAACAGATGAGTTTTCGTCCGAAACACTGATACTTCAAAGAAGATTGTCCAGTTTGTACACGAAGTGCATCCAGTTTTAGCGATAACCATCTCTTCTATTTAGCACATACTATGTGGGTGAAATGATGATACCATGCCAAGTTTCAACCTTTTCAGAGTTCATTTGTAGTGCTTTTCAATTTCAGGGTCATTTAGCTCAAAACAAATCGGTAAATGCATGAAAAATAGCAAATGATGTCAAAAAGGGTTCAAAGTTCATGACGTGGCTTTGAATGGTGCATACTGAACGCACAAAAAGTCTATAGTTGTAATAAGTTTAAAAAATGAAGTGCCTTTCTAACAGATGAGTTTCCGTCCGAAACCCTGATACTTCGAAAGAGATTGTCCAGTTTGTACACAAAGTGCATCCAATTTTGGCCGTAACCCTCTCTTCTATTTTGCACATGCTATGTGGGTGAAATGATGATACCATGCCAAGTTTCAACCTTTTTAGATTTCATTCGTAGTGCTTTTCAATATCAGGGTCATTTAGCTCAAAACCAATCAGTAAATGCATTAAAATAGGAAATGATGTCAGAAAGGGTTGAAAGTTTATGACGTGGCTTTAAATGGTGCATACTGAACACACAAAAAGTCTGGAGTTGTAATAAGTTTAAAAAATGAAGTGCCTTTGTAACAGACGAGTTTTCATCCGAAAACCTGATACTTCGAAAAAGATTGTCCAGTTTGTACACGAAGTGCATCCAGTTTTTGTCGTAACCATCTCTTTTATTTTGCAAATGCTATGTGGGTGAAATGATGATACCATGCCAAGTTTCAACCTGTTCAGAATTCATTTGTAGTGCTTTTCAAATTCAGGGTCATTTAGCTCAAAACAAATCGGTAAATGCATGAAAAATAGTAAATGATGTCAGAAAGGGTTGAAAGTTCATGACGTGGCTTTGAATTGTGCATACTGAACGCACAAAAAGTATGGAGTTGTAATAAGTTTTAAAAAATGAAGTGCCTTTGTAACAGATGAGTTTTCATCCGACACCGTGATACTTCGAAAAAGATTGTCCAGTTTGTACACGAAGTGCATCCAGTTTTTGCCGTAACCATCTCTTCTATTTTACACATGCTATGTGGGTGAAATGATGATACCATGCCAAGTTTCAACCTTTTCAGATTTCATTTGTAGTGCTTTTCAATATCAGGGTCATTTAGCTCAAAACAAATCAGTAAATGCATGAAAAATAGAAAATGATGTCAGAAAGGGTTGAAAGTTCATGACGTGGCTTTGAATGGTGCGTCCTGAACGAACAAAAAGTATGGAGTTGTAATAAGTTTAAAAAAATGAAGTGCCTTTGTAGCGGATGAGTTTTCGTCCGAAACCCTTATATTTCGAAAGAGATTGTCCAATTTTGTACACGAAGTGCGTCTAGTTTTTGCCGTAACCCTCACTACATTTTTGCACATGCTATGTGGGTGAAATGATGATACCATGCCAAGTTTCAACATTTTCAGAGTTTATTTGTAGGGCTTTTCAATTTCAGGGTCATTTAGCTCAAAACAAATCAGTAAATGCATGAAAAGTAGCAAATGAAGGCAGAAAGGGTTGTAAGTTGATGATATGGCTTTGAATGGTGCATAATAAACACACAAAAAGTCTGAGTTGTAATAAGTTTTAAAAAATGAAATGCCTTTGTAAGAGATGAGTTTTCATCCGAAACCCTCATACTTCAAAAGAGATTGTCCAGTTTGTACAGGAAGTGCATCCAGGTTTTGCCGTCACCCTCTCTACTTTTTTGCACATGCTATGTGGGTGAAATGATGATACCATGCCAAGGTTAAACCATTTCAAAGTTCATTTGTAGTGCTTTTCAATATCAGGGTCATTTAGCTCAAAACCAATAAGTAAATGCATTAAAAATAGGAAATGATGTCAGAAAGGGTTGAAAGTTTATGACGTGGCTTTAAATGGTGCACACTGAACACACAAAAAGTCTGGAGTTGTAATAAGTTTAAAAAATGAAGTGCCTTTGTAACAGACGAGTTTTCATCCGAAAACCTGATACTTCGAAAAAGGTTGTCCAGTTTGTACACGAAGTGCATCCAGTTTTTATCGTAACCATCTCTTTTATTTTGCAAATGCTATGTGGGTGAAATGATGATACCATGCCAAGATTCAACCTGTTCAGAATTCATTTGTAGTGCTTTTCAAATTCAGGGTCATTTAGCTCAAAACAAATCGGTAAATGCATGAAAAATAGTAAATGATGTCAGAAAGGGTTGAAAGTTCATGACGTGGCTTTGAATTGTGCATACTGAACGCACAAAAAGTATGGAGTTGTAATAAGTTTTAAAAAATGAAGTGCCTTTGTAACAGATGAGTTTTCATCCGAAACCGTGATACTTCGAAAAAGATTGTCCAGTTTGTACACGAAGTGCATCCAGTTTTTGTCGTAACCATCTCTTCTAATTGCACATGCTATGTGGGTGAAATGATGATACCATGCCAAGTTTCAACCTTTTCAGATTTCATTTGTAGTGCTTTTCAATATCAGGGTCATTTAGCTCAAAACAAATCAGTAAATGCATGAAAAATAGAAAATGATGTCAGAAAGGGTTGAAAGTTCATGACGTGGCTTTGAATGGTGCGTCCTGAACGAACAAAAAGTATGGAGTTGTAATAAGTTTTAAAAAATGAAGTGCCTTTGTAACGGATGAGTTTTCGTCCGAAACCCTTATATTTCGAAAGAGATTGTCCAATTTGTACACGAAGTGCGTCTAGTTTTTGCCGTAACCCTCACTACATTTTTGCACATGCTATGTGGGTGAAATGATGATACCATGCCAAGTTTCAACATTTTCAGAGTTTATTTGTAGGGCTTTTCAATTTCAGGGTCATTTAGCTCAAACCAAATCAGTAAATGCATGAAAAGTAGCAAATGAAGGCAGAAAGGGTTGTAAGTTGATGATATGGCTTTGAATGGTGCATAATGAACACACAAAAAGTCTGAGTTGTAATAAGTTTTCAAAAATGAAATGCCTTTGTAAGAGATGAGTTTTCATCCGAAACCCTCATACTTCAAAAGAGATTGTCCAGTTTGTACAGGAAGTGCATCCAGGTTTTGCCGTCACCCTCTCTACTTTTTTGCACATGCTATGTGGGTGAAATGATGATACCATGCCAAGGTTAAACCATTTCAGAGTTCATTTGTAGTGCTTTTCAATATCAGGGTCATTTAGCTCAAAACAAATCAGTAAATGCATGAAAATAGCAAATGATGTCAGAAAGGGTTGAAAGTTTATCACGTGGCTTTAAATGGTGCATACTGAACGCACAAAAAGTCTGGAGTTGTAATAAGTTAAAAAAATGAAATGCCTTTGTAAGAGATGAGTTTTCGTCCAAAACCCTGATACTTCGAAAAAGATTGTCCAGTTTGTACACGAAGTGTATCCAGTTTTTGCCTTAACCATCTCTACTATTTTGCACATGCTCTGTGGGTGAAATGATGATACCATGCCAAGTTTCAAACTTTTCAGAGTTCATTTGTAGTGCTTTTCAATATCAGGGTCATTTAGCTCAAAACAAATCAGTAAATGCATGAAAAAAGCAATTGAAGGCAGAAGGGGTCGAAAGTTGATGACCTGGCTTTGAATGGTGCATACTGAACGCTCAAAAAGTCTGGAGTTGTCATAACTTTAAAAAAAGAAGTGCCTTTGTAACATATGAGTTTTCGTCCGAAACCCTGATACTTCGAAAAAGATTATCCAGTTTTTGCTGTAACCATCTCTACTATTTTGCACATGCTATGTGGGTGAAATGATGATACCATGACAAGTTTCAACCTTTTTAGAGTTCATTTGTTGTGCTTTTCAATTTCAGGGTCATTTAGCCCAAAACAAATCGGTAAATGCATGATAAATAGCAAATGAAGGAAGAAAGGGTTGAAAGTTGATGATGTGGCTTTGAGTGGTGCATACTGAACGCACAAAAAGTCTGGAGTTGTAATAAATTTGAAAAATGAAGTGCCTTTGTAACAGATGAGTTTTCGTCCGAAACCCTGATACTTCAAAAGAGATTGTCCAGTTTGTACACGAAGTGCATCCAGTTTTTGCCGTATGACGGAGGGGCTCACTCTCCATTTTAAGTTAATGGAGGGTGCCCTCCTCCTCGTCAAGGTCTTCGGGCCCTTCGGGACTCGCGCAAGGTGCTGCGTGGAGAGCTCCTCCGATGGCGAAGACTCTTCCTCGAGCGAGAGCGTCGAGGAGGACAGCGGCAGCGACGACGAAGGTAGCGGGCGGCAGGATGACGGGTCCGACTAGGTGTCGGGCGCGTCGCGCCGGGGCAGGTGCGGCAGCAGCAGCATCTGCACCTGGCCGCTCCTCCGGCAGAGTTCGCCGGGGAAGAAGCCAGCTCCTTGAACTTCTCGGGGTCGTCTCCTTGGGCGGCTGGCGTTGGGAGGCTGCGGAAGAGGAAGAGGGCGGGCGGCAAGGCCGTCAAGTCGGATTACGCGGGCACCGACGCCTTCGTAGCGTATTGACGGTCCTGCCGCCTCGTCTTCGAGCTCTTCCTCCGGCGCCGTCATCACCGGCCAGCCTTCGGGCGGCCACCGAGAGGTTCTCTTGGTGCTTTCTGGTGCCCGTAGCTCACATAGGCGCTCCTTTTGCCCCTTTTTGCCTCCTTGACATGCCTCCTGATGAGAGGGACAAGAAAAGGATTACGGGCACCTTATCTTTTTTCAACTTGTAAGCCTGCGGGCATTAGTAGAATTTAAGACTTGTAATCCTCATTGTTCATGTTTTTCATTCCGTAGGAACTGTAACTATATGGGATATTTTTAATGAAAAAAGTGGTGTTTGCCGGGTTTTTCGTTCGCGGGTAAAACCCACGACAAGGAACGAATCCTTGTTACTTTTTAAGATAAACATTTTTCGCCCGACAACGGGCCTTGCCGTCCCTCCACTTCGCTCGTCCATTCTCGCGCTCTTGGCGGAGGCAGGGATGAAGTGGACTTAGGCTCTTCGTTCCATTTTCTGGCTGCCGCGGCTACAACCAAATCCGAACCCAGGAGATAAACCTTGGGTATAGGAAAGAGGGAGCACGGTAGTCTTAGAAATGGAACGAAGCTTCATATATCCCAGTTCCATACCGAAATGCATGATAGAGGGTAAAGAGACTTATCTGGATCTGCAGACGCCGGCAACCCTTGGCTTGCCGAGGTTGGATCCTTGCACTTGCAGCCCCCGGCAACTTTGGTCTGCCGGGGCCAGGACGCCGGTCCGTCCTCCTCCTTCCAAGTAGCTCAGCAGAAGTGCTCACGTGTCCTGCGAACCAAAGAGGATAGGAAAGAACAGAGAGATGTGCACTCGACCTCTAAGCTAGGGGTTAGCCGCTGCTAAGCACTATCAACCCTAACCGAGGAAGAGACTCGACCTAGCATGCATGCTATAACTTAGGGCGCTAGCGCTTCGTTTATTTATGCTCAGGGTCTGCGCCTGGCTTTGTACAAAGGGTTACATGCCTTGCCGGCAAGGCTTGTACAAAAGGGTGGCTTGCCGGGAGGCCTGGCAAGCCGCGCCTTATGGTTAAAACTTACGAAGATGCTCGATGTTCCAGGAGTTGCTCACTGGAATGGCATCTTCGGTCTCCAGGCGGACTGCGCCAGGCCTGGTGACTCGTGTTACCCGATAAGGGCCCGCCCACTTCGGCATCAACTTGTTGGAATTCTTGGCCGACTGAACATGCCGAAGAACAAGGTCGCCCTCCTCAAAGCTCCGGGCATGAACCTTGCGGCTATGGTAGCGGCGCAAGGCTTGCTGGTAGCATGCTGCTCTCACAGCCGCCCAGAGACGATCTTCCTCAAGGAACGTTGCGTCATCTTGCCGCAATCGCTCTTGCTCAAGCTCATCATAAGCGAGCACTCGAGGTGACCCGTATATGACTTCCGTGGGGATAACCGCTTCTGCCCCGTAGACCAGGGCAAATGGTGTCTGGCCGGTGGCTCGATTTGGCGTCGTCCTGATCGACCAAAGAACCGCCGGCAACTCATCAATCCAGCGCCTCCCGCTCTTGCGCAGCCTGTCAAAAGTCTTCGTCCTTAAGCCTCGCAGCACTTCAGCATTTGCTCTCTCCGCTTGGCCGTTGCTCCGTGGATGTGCCACAGAAGCAAAACAGACCTTGCTGCCGAGATCCTCAATGTACTGCATGAAGGCATGGCTCGTGAACTGTGTGCTGTTATCGGTGATAACCCTGTTGGGTACGCCAAAACGGCAAACTAGTCCCTTGACGAACTTGATGGCTGACTGTGTCGTCACCTTCCTCACTGCTTCCACTTCTGGCCACTTTGTGAACTTGTCGATTGCAACGTACAAGTACTCAAAGCGCCCGATGGCACGAGGGAAGGGGCCCAGTATGTCGAGCCCCCAGACCGAGAAGGGCCAGGAAAGAGGAATGGTTTGAAGGGCTTGCGCTGGTTGATGAAGCTTCTTTGAATGGAACTGGCATGCTTCACACTTGGTTACTAATGCCGCCGCATCCTGGAGGGCAGTGGGCCAGAAGAAACCTTGCCGGAAAACCTTGTCGGCAAGGGCTCTCGACCCTATGTGGGAGCCACATATACCTCCATGTATCTCTGCCAGCAGCTCTAGTCCTTCCTCCCGGGAGATGCACCTCAATTTCACCCTATTCGGCCTTCTTCTGTACAAGACGTTGTCAATGAATTGGTACAAAGCAGATCGGCGGGCTACTTTTTCGGCTTCTTCCTGCTCCTCAGGAAGCTCTCCTGTTTGGAGGAACTGGACGGTGTGCTGCGCCCATGCCGGAGCCTGTGGCTCGACGGCAAGGACTAAAGGCATCTCCTCTGCCAGGGGAGCGACTGTCTCTACGGCCATGGCCTGGGGCCCTGCCAGAGTCGGTCGCCCCGCGGCAGGATCGGCGTCCACGGCAACATCTTCGCCAGTAGCTCCAGGGAGCTCGGTGGGGAAGTACTTGCCGGGGCCTAGCTTCCTCCGCTTGCTCAGCCCAGTTGATGGTTCAACGGATGGTTGAGTTAACTGAAGCACAAAAGTACTTGGTTCCACAGGTAACTTGAGGGCAGCGCGCTTTGAAAGGTAGTCAGCAATGTCATTCTCCGCCCTTGGGACATGCTCTGCTTGGATACCGTCAAAGCGCTCCTCCAGTTTCCTCAATTCATCAATGTAAGCCTCCATCAACGGACTTTGGTAATCCTTGTTAACATGTGTGAAGACGAGCTGTGAATCGCCCCTGACGATGAGCTTTCTGACCCCGAGGTCCGCCGCGATCCTGAGACCGGCAAGCAGACCCTCGTACTCTGCAGTGTTGTTGGTTGACATCTCCCGGGGAAAGTGCATCTGGATGACATACTTGAGGTGCTCTCCGGTGGGCGCGACAAGCAGTACGCCAGCACCGGTGCCTTGCAGCGAAAAAGCCCCATCAAAGTACATGACCCAGCTGCGGCTTGTTTCCTTGCCGGGGAGAGTGGTCTCCTGTACCTGTTCGTCGGGCGTCGAGGTCCATTCTGCAACGAACTCCGCCAAGACTCTGCTCTGAATCATCGAGGTGCTTTCGAACTTCAAACCGAAACTTGACAACTCCAGGGCCCATTCCACGATCCTCCCCGTTGCGTCTAGGTTATGCAGTATCCGTTGTAAGGGGAGGCGGGTGACCACGGTGATCTCGTGCGCTTGGAAGTAATGGAGGAGCTTCCTCGAGGCCATGAGGAGGCCGAAGAGTAGCTTCTACACACCTGAGTACCTCGACCTAGCCCCCTGAAAGAGGGAGATGACGAAGTAGACTGGGTGCTGCACCATCTTCTTCTTCTGTGCTACTTCACCTAGCCGTGCGGGCCCTATTGCTCTGGTGTCAATCTCAGCCGGGGACTCATCCTTGCCGCGGACGGGCCCTGCCGGGGAGGGTTCCGGTTTTCCATCCGTTGACTCTGCCGCCACCACGGCCTCTTCGTCAACCTCTCTCTGTGCCACCAGTGCGGCGCTAACCACTTGATTCATCGCCGCTAAGTACAGCAGCAACGGTTCTTGTGGTTTGGGCGCGACCAGCACTGGGGTAGAGGAGAGGTATTTCTTCAAGTCTTGCAATGCTACCTCAGCTTCTGGGGTCCACTCCATTGGGCCCGCCTTCTTCAAAATCTTGAAAAAAGGAAGGGCACGTTCTGCGGACTTGGAGATGAATCTGCTCATGGCGGCGACGCAGCCCGTGAGCCGACGCACGTCCTTAATCTGCTTGGGTGCCTCAATTTTCTCGATGGCCTTGATTTTATCTGGATTTGCCTTGATCCCGCGCTGTGACACGAAGAACCCGAGAAGCTTGCCGGAAGGGACACCGAAAACACACTTCTCAGGGTTCAGCTTGAGGTTGATCTTGCGCAGGTTTGCAAACGTCTCCTCCAGATCTTGCACAAGTGTTGCCTTGTCCTTGGTTTTGACCACTATGTCATCCATATAAGCTTCCATATTTCTATGGAGCTGGGGCTCAAAACCAATTTGGACTGCACTTGCAAAGGTGGAGCCAGCACTCTTTAACCCGAAAGGCATCCGTAAAAAGCAATACGTACCACATGGGGTGATGAATTCTGTCTTCTCCTCGTCTTCCTTCGTCATGAAGATCTGGTGGTACCCTGAGTAGGCGTCGAGGAATGACAGCAGATCACACCCGGCCGTGGAGTCTACAATCTGGTCGATGCGGGGCAACGGGAAGGGGTCCTTGGGACAAGCCTTATTGATATCTGTGTAATCAATACACAGCCTCCACTTTCCATTTGCCTTACACACAACTACCGGATTGGCCAACCACGTCGGATGGAGCACTCCTCTCACCAGTCCTGCTGCTTCCAACTTTCTGATTTCTTCTGTAATGAATTCCTGCCTCTCCAGAGCTTGCTTCCTGACCTTTTGCTTGACGGGCCATGCATGAGGACAGACAGGGAGATGGTGCTCAATCACTTCCCTGGGAACGCCGGGGATGTCGGAGGCTTGCCATGCAAACACATCGACATTCGCCCGCAGGAAAGTGACGAGCTCGCTTTCCTATTTGCTATCGAGGGTGGAGCATATGGTGAAAGCCCCTCTCGTGCCATCCTCTCTGACGGACACCTTCTTGGTCTCCGGCAGCGTAGCTATGGATTTCTTGCTCTTGCCAGTGGAGCTCTCTCGGACGTCCTCGACGGTAGCACAACACTAAGAAGAGGTGTGCTTGCCGGAGTGGGCGCGAGAGGTCTTGCCGGCCTTCTTCTTCCTTCCCGGGGCTTCAGCGGCAGGAGCAAGTACCTTAGCGGCAGTTGCTGCTACTGCCTCCCGGTAGAGTAGATCAGCGCAGATCAGCGCGTCTTTCTTGTCGGAGGGGACAGTGATGATGTTCATCGGCCCGGGCATCTTGAGCGTGTTGTAGGCGTAGTGAGAAGCCGCCATTAACTTGGCAAGTGCCGGGCGACTGAGAATCCCGTTGTAGGGCAAGGGGATCTCGGCCACATGAAAAACGATCTGCTCCGTCCTATAATTCAGCTCACTTCCAAACGTCACAGGCAGTGTGACCTTTCCCTTTGGCTGGCTTCTTCCTGGGTTGACCCCTTGAAACGTACCCGTTTCCTCGAGATCTCCATCGGAAATTTGCAGCCTCTTGATCACGACAGGTGAGATCAAATTCAGACCGGCCCCGCCGTCAACCAGCATCTTGTTCACCTTGAGGTTGCGTATTGTTGGTGAGACCAACAACGGCAAACACCCGACCGCAGTTGTGCGGTTAGGGTGGTCCTCGGCGTCAAAGATGAGGGGTGTGCTGGACCATCTCAGAGGCTTCTGGGCGTCGAACGAGGGATCTACCGCTGTAATCTCACGCGCCCACTATTTGAGCTCGCGGTGAGAAGTATGCAGCGAGACGCCGCCGTTGACACACATGGCCTCTGTGGCCTTCTGGAACTCTTGCTCACTAGACTCGTCATCCTCGTCGTGATCATCGTCTTCTTGCTTCTTGTCGCGGCCCCGAGCGGGACTCTCTTGTTGGCTGTCCTTGCCGCGGCGACCTCCTTGGCCGCCATGCTTCTTGTCGGACCCTCCGGCACCATCCTGACCCTTCTCCTTGTCCCGACTTTCATATTCAGCCTTCTGCTTCTCGGCAAGCAGCTCGACTTGTCGGCAGTTCTGGAGGTCGTGGCCCTTGGTGTGGTGGATCTTGCAATACTGCTTGTTGGAGACCCCCGGCTTATCGGCAGCCGCCAAGGCTCGGCAGGCGGTGCACCCGGCAATCTCCTTCCGGGGTCGCCTGCCTTGGCCTTCTTGGTGGCGCCGGTGTCGCTGGATTCCTCGACGGCAAGCACGGTCTTGCCCTTGCGTTTCTTGTTGCGACGCCGGCCCTTCTTCGTCGGGGCGGCGGTGTCTCCGTCAGTAGAGTCGGTTTCCGCGCCGGCGTCCTCGCCGGGGTACTTCCTTCCCTCCTCAGCCCAGGTGCACCTGTCGGCCAGAACATAAAGTTCGGCCACATCCCTAACCTTGTTCATCGCCAGTTCTTCGCGCATCTTGCGATTGCGCATGTTCTGGTGGAACGCACTAATCACAGCGGCGGGGTGAACGTCGGGGATGTTGTATTGGACCCGGCTGAACCTTTGGATGTAGTTGCGCAGGGTTTCTCCATCCTTCTGGGAAAGGATATGTAAATCACTTGCCTGGCCATGAGCTTGGTGGCCCCCAGTGAAGGCACCCACGAACTCATGACAGAGGTATGACCAAGAAGAAATGGAGTCCACCGGCAAGTGCATCAACCAAGACATGACGTTGGCTTTCAACGCCAACGGGAAGTAGTTGGCAAGCACCTTGTCGTCGCGAGCTCCGGCAGCTTGCATCGTGATGGTGTAGATGCCGAGGAACTCTGACGGATGGGTCTTGCCGTTGTACTTCTCGCCGGCGTCGGGTTTGAACGTGCAGTGGGATGGCCATTGGAAGCGCCGCAGCTCACGGGTGAAGGCCGGGCAACCACCTCGTAAGGCAGGCCGCCTGAGGCCCCCGGAACTGGGTGCTCCACAGTGGGCCCTGCTCGCTTGTCCGACTGGTGGCGTGTGTCGCGCCGGCGCTCAATAGTGGTTCGAGCGTCTTCGTGACCTCGCTCTCAAAGAACTTGGCGCTGATCATGGCGGGTCCGCGGGTCGGACGGCGCTATGGAAATGGTATCACAAGCGCCATCACGACGGGCTGACACTCGCGGCAGTTGGCATGGAGGAGGGGAGTGCACCGTGGCCGCAGCACCCACGATCCTTCCTCCACTGGCATGCAGTGGCTCAACGGAGCGTCGACCCGAGGGCCCCATTGGTCACGGATCGTCTTTGTTGGCGATGGCGACGAGGCTCCGGATAGTGGCTCTCCATTCATCGAGCTTCTCCGCAGCAGGAGGAAAATCGAGGAGCAGCTGCGCGCGCGCCAAAGCTTCTGCTGGTGTGGGTGGTGGCGAAAGCTGCGTGGATCGTGGGGTGCTCCGACTTCTAACAACGTTCGAAGGAGCCCTGCCACGGCCCAGCAGCTGCGTGCCACGTTTGCCAGCGCTTCAGTGGGCACGCACGCCTCCTTCGTCTCGTGGATGAAGCACAGGGCTCTTCCCACAACGGCGTGCAGGGTCGTCAGCATGGTGACGCTGCTCTTCGCGCACACCGTGGGAAGAGCACGCTGTGGGCACCGGAACAGGCGTCTTGGAGGTCGCTGCGCCGCCTGTGTGTGGCACAGCAACGTTTTTGGAGGGCCCCACGCCGCCTGTGTAGGGCCCGGCCCCGCCTTGGGATCTGGCGGTGCGCGGCTCGTCATTTGGTGTATGAACGATGGCGCTCGCCAGGCCATGATCGCCAGGGCGATGCTAATGCTCGCGGGCTGCAGCCCGGGTTCTGTTCGCGACCGGTCCGCTGCTTGCTCGCACCGGATCGGTCCGCTTGGCTCCTGACGAGCTAACCGCCGTGGTCGCCTTCTTCTTGGGATCCATGGCCATGAAGAACTGCGTCACTGGCTGTAGAACCAGATGCTCGCTACTCCGCGCCCCCTACCTGGCGCGCCAAAGATGTCGGTGTGAAACGAGACCTATGGGATCAAGGGGATCCCTTCTACGGTTGCAGGGCGCTGGAAGTGGTGAGGAGAGCAGGATCAACAGTCAGTGCAAACACACGGGTCGTTTACCCAGGTTCGGGCCGCGAAGACGCGTAATACCCTAGTCCTGCTTTGGTGGTTGTATATCTGAGTTCTTGAGGAGTTTGAACTAACAACAGGGAGCGTAACTTGTCCAAAGGTCTGAATCCTGCTCCTGGATGCCTTGGGTCTCCTTTTATAGGCAAAGGGATCGCCACAGTGGCACCAGGAGGTGGCATGGAAGTACTGTGGCTGAGCTTATCGCTAGCCATACGGGACAAAGTGCATTTAATGCGCCCTCGATGTGTCCCCCTTGCTTTACTGCCGCTTCGCCCCGTCTTGACACGCGCCCTGGCCAACGGTGCGTGCGGTGCCATGTAGGCAGGCAAGCAGCTGAGGTGGCGCGGTGGCGGAGCTTTCAAGAAGATCTGCGGGCACCACGTAAGCACATGAGGAGTTGGCGAAGGAGCCCTTCGTAGACACGCAGGTGCCTGCCCAGCTGGTGGGCTGGCAGCTGCATGGGACTGGCGGTGGATAGCTTGGCGGGTGCAGGCCTAGCTGTGGCCTTGCGGACGCTCCCGACAAGGGCCTTGCTGGGGCCTCGGCAAGGGTCTTGCCGTGGCGTCGTGGTCGTCCCTGACAGGGGGCTTGCCGGGGGCCTTGTGGATTCCCTTGGCAAGGATTTTGCCGAGGTTCGTCGTATCTTATTCTTCTGATTAAGAGCGTATTTGCTCCTTGTCTTCACAAAGATCTGCATACCACCATCCTGGTGCCTTCCGAGCCCCGGTCCAACACAATTGGTGGTGTTGGGAACCGCGGGCTCGAGGGTGGCTCGCTCCGTTGGTGCTGGGGCGGGCTGCCCCGGCAAGGATCTTGCCGGGGCAGTGGAGGCTGCCCCCGGCAAGGACCTTGCCGGGGAAACCTTCCCTGTCCCTCTGCTCTTTGTGGCCTTGGTCTTGGCGTTGTTTTTGCTTCTAGGCTTACCTTGGTTCACCTCCCTGGCCTTGCCAAGTGTGGCTGCGGCGCGTGGCTTCGACTGCCCATGCACAAATAAAGGGGGTCAAAAGGAGAGCCCCTACTTTTGTACATCGACGTTTAAAAAATGAAGTGCCTTTGTAATAGATGAGTTTCGTCCGAAACCATGATACTTCGAAAGATATTGTCCAGTTTGTACACAAAATGCATCCAGTTTTTGCCCTAACCATCTCTACTATTTTGCACATGCTATGTGGGTGAAATAATGATACCATGACAAGTTTCAACTTTTTCAGAGTTCATTTGTAGTGCTTTTCAATTTCAGGGTCATTTAGCTCAAAACAAATCAGTAAATGCATGAAATACAGCAAATGAAGGCAGAAAGGGTTGAAAGTTGATGACGTGGCTTTGAATGGTGCATACTGAATGCACAAAAAGTCCAGAGTTGTAATAAGTTTTAAAAAAGGAAGTGCCGTTGTAACAGATGAGTTTTTGTCTGAAACCCCAATACTTCGAAAGAGATTGTCTAGTTTGTACACGATGTACATCCAGTTTTTGCCGTAACCCTCTCTACATTCTTACTCATGCTATGTGGGTGAAATGATGATACCATGACAAGTTTCAACCTTTTCAGAATTCATTTATAGTGCTTTTCAATTTCAGGGTCATTTAGCTCAAAACAAATCAGTAAATGCATGAAAAATAGCAAATGATGTCAGAAAGGGTTGAAGTTCATGACATGGCTTTGAATGGTGCATACTGAATGCACAAAAAGTCTGCAGTTGTAATAAGTTTAAAAAATGAAGTGCCTTTGTAACAGATGAGTTTTCGTTCAAAACCCTGATACTTCAAAAAAGATTGCCAGTTTGTACACGAAGTGCATCCAGTTTTTGTCGTAACCATCTCTTCTATTTTGTACATGCTATGTGGGTAAAATGATGATACCATGCCAAGTTTCAACCTTTTCAGAGTTCACTTGTAGTGCTTTTCAATTTCAGGGTCATTTAGCTCAAAACAAATCAGTAAATGCATGAAAAATAGCAAATGATGTCAGAAAGGGTTGAAAGTCCATGACGTGGCTTTGAATGGTGCATACTGAATGCAGAAAAAGTCTGGAGTTGTAATAAGTTTTAAAAAATGAAGTGTCGTTGTAACAGATGAGTTTTCGTCCGAAACTCTGATACTTCAAAAAAGAGTGTCCAGTTTGTACACGAAGTGCATCCAGTTTTTGCCGTAACCCTCTCTACTTTTTTTTCACATGCTATG
>NC_057799.1:71507635-71510032 GCF_018294505.1 Triticum aestivum | reverse complement strand
CAAATCAGTAAATGCATGAAAAATAGCAAATGAAGGCAGAAAGGGTTGAAAGTTGATGATGTGGCTTTGAATGGTGCATAATGAATACACAAAAAGTCTGGAGTTGTAATAAGTTTTAAAAAATGCAATGCCTTTGTAACAGATGAGTTTTCGTCCGAAACCCTCATACTTCAAAAGAGATTGTCCAGTTCGTACACGAAGTGCATCCAGTTTTTGCCTTTAACCTCTCTACTTTTTTGCACATGCTATGTGGGTGAAATGATGATACCATGCATAGTTTAAGCCTTTTCAGACTTCACTTGTAGTGCTTTTCAATTTCAGGGTCATTTAGCTCAAAACAAATCAGTAAATGCATGAAAAAGAGTAAATGAAGGCAGAAAGGGTTGAAAGTTGATGATGTGGCTTTGAGTGGTGCATACTGAACGCACAAAAAGTCTGAAGTTGTAATAACTTTAAAAAAAGAAGTGCCTTTGTAACCGATGAGTTTTCGTCCGAAACCCTGATACTTCAAAAAAGATTGTCCAGTTTGTACACGAAGTGCATCCAGTTTTTGCCATAACCATCTCTACTATTTTGCACATGCTATGTGGGTGAAATGATGATACCATGCCAAGTTTCAAACTTTTCAGAGTTCATTTGTAGTGCTTTTCAATATCAGGGTCATTTAGCTCAAAACAAATCAGTAAATGCATGAAAAAAGCAATTGAAGGCAGAAGGGGTCGAAAGTTGATGACCTGGCTTTGAATGGTGCATACTGAACGCTCAAAAAGTCTGGAGTTGTCATAACTTTAAAGAAAGAAGTGCCTTTGTAACATATGAGTTTTCGTCCGAAACCCTGATACTTCGAAAGAGATTGTCCAGTTTGTATACGAAGTGCATCCAGTTTTTGCCGTAACCATCTCTTCTATTTTGCAAATGCTATGTGGGTGAAATGATGATACCATGCCAAGTTTCAACCTTTTCAGAGTTCATTTGTAGTGCTTTTTAATGTCAGGGTCATTTAGCTCAAAACAAATCAGTAAATGCATGAAAAATAGCAAATAAAGGCAGAAAAGGTTGAAAGTTGATGATGTGGCTTTGAATGGTGCATACTGAACGCACAAAAAGTCTGGAGTTGTAAAAAGTTTAAAAATGAAGTACCTTTGTAATAGATGAGTTTTCGTCTGAAACCCTGATACTTCGAAAGAGATTGTCCAGTTTGTACACGAAGTGCATCCAATTTTTGCCGTAACCATCTCTACTATTTTGTACATGCTATGTGGGTGAAATAATGATATCATGACAAGTTTCAACTTTTTCAGAGTTCATTTGTAGTGCTTTTCAATTTCAGGGTCATTTAGCTGAAAACAAATCAGTAAATGCATGAAAAACAGCAAATGAAGGCAGAATGGGTTGAAAGTTGATGGCGTGGCTTTGAATGGTGCATACTGAATGCACAAAAAGTTTGGAGTTGTAATAAGTTCAAAAAAAGGAAGTGCCTTTGTAACAGATGAGTTTTTGTCTCAAACCCTGATACTTCGAAAGAGATTGTCTAGTTTGTACACGAAGTGCATCCAGTTTTTGCCGTAACCCTCTCTACTTTCTTACACATGCTATGTGGGTGAAATGATGATACCATGACAAGTTTCAACCTTTTCAGAATTCATTTATAGTGCCTTTTATATTTTAGGGCCATTTAGCTCAAAACAAATTAGTAAATGCATGACTAATAGCAAATGATGTCAGAAAGGGTTGAAAGTTCATGACATGGCTTTGAATGCTGCATACTGAATACACAAAAAGTCTGCAGTTGTAATAAGTTTAAAAAAATGAAGTGCCTTTGTAACAGATGAGTTTTCGTTCGAAACCCTGATACTTCGAAAAAGATTGTCCAGTTTGTACACGAAGTGCATCCAGTTTTTGCCATAACCATCTTGTAACACCCCGAGAATCATGCTACAGTAACTCCCTGTGATTAAGCTAATCATGTTGCTAAACAGGGCTTGATCACATTTGAATCACATTCCTTTTCAAACTCCTAATTCAAACTTCAATTAAATTTAAAAGTGGAAAATAAAAGTTTTCAAAAATTTAAACAAAAATGTTCGGGCCCTGCCAGAAATTGCACTGATAATTATGGTGGAGAAAACACATTTTTATAAAATACCTAAATACTTTTAAATGAAATAAAACAGAAAAGAAAATAAACAACTAAAAAGAAAACAGAAAACAGAACAGACAAAGAAAAAAAAAGAGAAGAACCCCCCTCCCCGCTGGGCCTCGGCCCAGCTGGCCGTCGACCCACCCTAGCCGGCCCACTCCCCCTCCCCGGTCGGTTCTTTGTTCCCCCGACCCCGTCGCTACAGGAGGCTGGTCGCCGCCGCACCACCTCGCCGGCGACGGGGAGAATAAGGGCGC
>NC_057799.1:71497788-71507254 GCF_018294505.1 Triticum aestivum | reverse complement strand
CCGTCGTTCACACGGCCACCGTGCCCCAATCGCCACCTCGCCGTGTCATACGCCGTCGCCGCCCTCGACTACACCACCTCCGCCTCTCCGTTGAAGCTCGGAGCCACTGCAACGGCCTCCCCGAGCTCGTCTTCAACTTCGGACGCCGGCGACCCCCTTCTTCCCCGGCGCCGACCTGCTGCTCCTAAGCTCTCACCGGCCTCCGTGTGCTGCGGTGAGCCTCTTCCCCCCTCCTCCCCTGTCCTTTCTCTCTCGCGCGCCCCCTAGCTTCTTCCCCGCGCGCGCCCGAACGCCGCGCCGCGGAGCTCGCCGCCGGCGGGTCTCCGGTGACCTGTTGGTCACGGGCTCAAGCCCGTTGCACTCCCCACCTCGAGTAGATGCCCCCCAGCCCCTCCGCTTTCTCGATAGCCCGCCGTAGCCTCGTTTCCGTCGGGCACCCGTGCGCGCCGCCGCCTCCGCCGCTCGCCGGGGCCGATTCCGGCCAAGTCCGGCGAAGCCCCGGCCACCCCTGGATGCGGCGCTGCGAGCCCTTTCGAATGGGCCTAGCCCCGCTCCTCCCCGAGCCCTGTAGCGCGATTCCGGCCAACTCTGGCGAGCGGCCGCCGCTGTTTTGGTCGCCGGAGTTGCTCCGGCGCCGGCCGCCGACGTGGCTGGCCTGGGCCCCCCCAGTGCCACTGCCAGTGGGCCCGTGGGCCCCGTTGACTGGGTCCACCCAGTCAACGTGCTGACTGGGCCGGCCCAGCCACTGACATGCGGGCCCCGCCGTAAAAAGAAAAAAAAAGAAAAGGAAAATGTTTTATAAATAAAAATAATTAATTAATCTAATCACTCACTGACACGTGGGCCCAGTAGTTAATTAACTAAAAATTAATTAGTTTAATCTTCTGTTAACCCACTGTCGATGACAGATGGGTCCCCCGTGTCAGTTTTCACCAGTCAACCGGACTGTTGACCGCTGACGTCGCTCATACGTCATGCTGACGTCATATCCCTTTTTCTGTTAATTATATAATTCCAGAAATTCAAATAAACTTTGAAAATTCATATCTTTTAAACCGTAACTCGGATGAAAATGTTTTCTATATGAAAGTTGCTCAGAACAACGAGCCGAATCCGAATACGCAGTCCGTTCGTCCACCACACCTCCCTAACCTATCGAACTAGCAACTTTCCCCCTCCGGTCCGTCTGTCCGAAAACGCGAAACATCGGGAATACCTCCCGGATGTTCCCCCCCTTCGCCGGTACCACCTACTGTCGCGTTAGGACACACCTCGCACTGTTCATTGTCATGTCACACATCGTCATGCTTATGATTGCATTGTATTTACTGTTTCTTCCCCCCTCTTCTCTCCGGTAGACTACGAGACCGACACTGCTGCTGCCCAGTTCGACTACGGAGTTGACGACCCCTCCTACTTGCCAGAGCAACCAGGCAAGCCCCCCCCCTTGATCACCAGATATCGCCTATTCTTCTCTAAACTGCTTGCATTAGAGTAGTGTAGCATGTTACTGCTTTTCGATATCCTATCCTGATGCATAGCCTATCCTTGCTACTACTGTTGATAGCTTTACCTGCAATCCTACATGCTTAGTATAGGATGCTAGATTTCCATCAGTGGCCCTACATTTTTGTCCGTCTGTTGTGCTATACTATCGGGCCGTGATCACCTGGGCGGTGATCACGGGTATATACTTATATACTACATACATGACACATGTGATGACTAAAGTCGGGTCGGCTCGTAGGAGTACCCGCAAGTGGATCTTTGTGGCGGAGCGACAGGGCAGGTTGAGACTGCCTAGGTGAGAGGTGGGCCTGGCCCTGGTCGGCGTTCGCGGATACTTAACACGCTTAACGAGATCTTGGTATTTGATCTGAGTCTGGCCATTTGGTCTATACGCACTAACCATCTACGCGGGAGTAGTTATGGGTATCCCGGTGTCGTGGTATCAGCCGAAGCCTTCTTGACGTCAGCGACTGAGTGGCGCGCGCCGGATTGGACTGGAACGCCACTAGGCTAGGTCTGCTTCCGGCCGCGTACGCAACGTGCAGGTGTGCATAGGGCGATGGGCCCAGACCCCTGCGCGCATAGGGTTAGACCGGCGTGCTGACCTCTCTGTTGTGCTTAGGTGGGGCTGCGACGCGTTGATCTTACGAGGCCGGGCATGACCCAGAAAAGTGTGTCCGGCCAAATGGGATCGAGCGTGTTGGGTTATGTGGTGCACCCCTGCAGGGAAGTTTATCTATTCGAATAGCCGTGTCCCTCGGTAAAAGGACGACCCGGAGTTGTACCTTGACCTTATGATAACTAGAACTAGATACTGAATAAAAAACACCCTTCCAAGTGCCAGATACAACCCGGTGATCGCTCTCTAACAGGGCGACGAGGAGGGGATCGCCGGGTAGGATTATGCTATGCGATGCTACTTGGAGGAATTCAATCTACTCTCTTCTACATGCTGCAAGATGGAGATGGCCAGAAGCGTAGTCTTCGATAGGACTAGCTACCCCCCTTTTATTCTGGCATTCTGCAGTTCAGTCCACTGATATGCCCCTTTACACATATACCCATGCATATGTAGTGTAGCTCCTTGCTTGCGAGTACTTTGGATGAGTACTCACGGTTGCCCTTCTCCCTTTTTCCCCCCTTTCCTTTCTATCTGGTTGTCGCAACCAGATGCTGGAGCCCAGGAGCCAGACGCCACCGTCGACGACGACACCTACGACACTGGAGGTGCCTACTACTACGTGCAGCCCGCTGACGACGACCAGGAGTAGTTAGGAGGATCCCAGGCAGGAGGCCTGCGCCTCGTTCGATCTGTATCCCAGTTTGTGCTAGCCTTCTTAAGGCAAACTTGTTTAACTTATGTCTGTACTCAGATATTGTTGCTTCCGCTGACTCGTCTGTGATCGAGCACTTGTATTCGAGCCCTCAAGGCCCCTGGCTTGTATTATGATGCTTGTATGACTTATTTACGTTGTAGAGTTGTGTTGTGATATCTTCCCGTGAGTCCCTGACCTTGATCGTACACATTTGCGTGCATGATTAGTGTACGGTCAAATCGGGGGCGTCACAAGTTGGTATCAGAGCCGACTGCCTGTAGGAATCCCCCTTTCCACACTCCTTGGCCGAAGACGAGTCTAGACATTACAAAACTTTTACTAACATGGCTGTGTGTCTTACGGGCCCATGTCGCCATTGGGTGGTACTAGGATCTTTTACTCCTCGACCTTTACTCTGGGACTCTGAACTCTCTTCTACTCGGGTTAAACGAATTTACTAACTCTAACACTAGGATCCCGTGACCGCATTCACCCCAAAGTTGGATAAGCCATAGTTGTTTCCTAGAATAGTATTTTGAACAATTCACACACTGTCATTTGACTCCTTTGAAACGTCTTTGCTTTCAGATGGAACCCACGAGGCAGGTCGTGCGCCACACGACGGCCATTGGTGCCTCGGGATCACCTACGGTGCTAGCTGAGATGATGACCTATCTGGGTTATCGCTGGCACCCTGAGTTCATCGTCTACGAGGAGTATCAGGACTTCAACCAGGAGCAGTACCGTGCCATCGTCCACCTCTACTCTCGGGAGTACGACTCCACTACTGTGCTGCACACTGCACATGGTGTTGGTGTGACCATCGATATGGCTGTCCATGATGCTGCCTATGCTGCTCTGACACGTCTTCGTGGAGAGTATCAGGAGTTGGACACCTCCCCTTTCAGGCACATTGCTATCGCATCTGATGTTGGTGCGGAGGGATACTATACTGCTGCCTACTCCACTTTCACCCGAGAGCCCTTCTACCATCAGCACCTTGTTCTGCATGCTGATGGGCTGGATCGAGCTAACCGAGCTCTTCGCCACGAGATGTACACCACCCGTCAGCACCTTTACCGTGCTCTGACGCTGCTGCACCCCTTTGTCCGGTCTGGACAGGTACCGCGTACTGCGATCTACCCAGCCAGGACCGTGATGCCCCACGGTGTCGGTTGGCCAGAGGTGGGAGGCTACTCTCCCGCACTTGGCCCTCTTCTGCCACCTGAGCGTCGGGCTCTACGCCTGAGTATCCGCGGCCCCCAGTCTGCTGACGTGGAGGGCTATCCGTTGCCTCACTACCAGCTGTCGGGCTACGATTACCTCCACAGTACCTCTTGGGAATGATGTAGGCTTGCTTGTAGTGTTAGATGCATTTCCCGCGAGCCTGTGTGCCGCCTATGATGTTTTAGTCTATGTACTGGACTCTATGTACTGAACTCTATGCACGACCCCTTTGTAAGTTATGCCGACTACTATGTAGTAGCTATCGTGCTCCTTTCGTTATGCATGTTTCATCATGAATGATTCTTGTCTTTGCAAATATTTCTCAATGCTGAACTACCCCTGTTATATATTAGCAGGATGGTTAGACCAGGTGGTCGTGGTCGTGGTGGCGATGCCCCACCACCACCTGAGTACATGGCTGGTATGATCCAACAGTTTGAACTGAACCGCCAATTCATGGAAAATATGATGGCTCAGTTTCCTCGCCCCAATATGAACCAGCAGCAAGCCCAAGTGACTCTTCAAGATTTCATACGCCTCAACTCAACCATCTACCGTAGCTCAACTCAGCCTCTGGATGCTGATGACTGGCTCCGTGACATCACCTATGAGATGGAGTCTGCTGATGTAGCCCCTGCCAGCTATGTCACTTTTGCTTCCTTCTTCTTGAAGGGACCCGCAGCTCAATGGTGGGACAGCCACAGGCGTACTCTGCCAGCTGGAACAATCATCACCTGGCCAGACTTCCAAGCAGCTTTCCGTGCCCGCTTCATTCCTCAGGGAGTCATGGACCGGAAGAAGCGTGAGTTCCGCAACCTCACCCAAGGCAACAAAACTGTCGAAGCTTATCAGCGGGAGTTTCTAGACTTGTCCCGCTATGCTGAAGAAGACATTGCAACTGATGCTCGCAGACAGGAGAAGTTCCGTGATGGCCTTCAAGCTGACATTAAGCTCGCACTTCTAGTGCATGACTTTGCTGATTTCGCCACCTTGGTGAACAAGGCCATCAATGTCGAAACTGGTCTGCAGGAATACCAGAGCTCTCACAGGCGCATCCGTGACACGGGCTCATCTTCGGGCTCGCCCGCACAGAAGCGTAAGATATGGATCCCGAACAGCATGTACCGACCAAATGCATCTGCCCCAAGGCAGACCTATGCTGCACCTCGTCTGCCTCCACCACCATCTAGGCAGTCAAGACTTCCAGCTCCACCATCCCAAGCTCCTGTTCCCACTCCGAATAATGGCTTGTGCTTCAGGTGTGGTCAACCAGGACACCGTGCTAGAGAATGCAACCAGAACCAGAATCAACTGGCCCTTCCAGCAACTGGCCGTGGTAACAATCAGCCCCGCAACAACAATGCTAAGTCTTATGGTCGTGCTCATGCCAACCACGTTGATCTCAACGAAGCTCAAGACCAGCCTGCTACTGTGATGGGTACACTCCTCGTAAATTCAGTACCAGCATCCGTTTTATTTGATACAGGTGCATCGCATTCATTCATGTCAGAAGATTTTGCATACAAGCACGACGTTAAATGTGAGGAGATGAACACTTCGGTACTGGTCAAAACCCCCGTGGGACAATGTCAAACCTCCTTGGTTGGCATCGATGTCCCCGTGGAAATCGAAGGGCTGGAATTCTATGCCTCTCCCATTATCCTGAAGTCGTCTAACATCGACCTCATTTTGGGTATGGATTGGTTGAAAGCGCATACTGCTTCTATAGTTTGCGCCACTAAAACCGTCCACCTGCTACACCCTTTAGACGAAATAGTTGCTTACCAAGCTAATCTGGTGCAAAATGCCGAGGCAAGGCTCTATGCATTGAATGCATTGAACGCTGCACCACTCGAGGGCATTGAAAACATTCCCGTCGTGCGTGAATTCCTCGACGTCTTCCCTGAAGAACTTCCAGGGATTCCCCCTGCTAGAGCTGTCGAATTCATCATCGACTTGAAACCAGGCACCACTCCTATAGCCAAGCGACCCTACAAAATGCCGCCGCATGAACTCCTTGAGCTTAAGGAGGAAATCGACAAATCTCTTCGCAAGGGATTCATTCGCCCAAGTTGCTCTCCTTGGGGAGCACCTTCTCTCTTTGTCAAGAAGAAGGATGGGACAAACCGGTTAGTTCAAGACTACCGTCCAATAAACCAAGCTACCATCCAGAATAAATACCCCCTTCCTCGGATCAATGATCTGTATGATCAACTGGCGGGTTCGTCAGTGTTCTCTAAGCTCGACTTGAGGTTGGGCTACCACCAGATCCGTGTTCGCGAAGAGGATATCCCAAAGACCGCCTTCGTGACTCGCTATGGTTCATACGAGTACACCGTCATGTCTTTCGGTTTAACCAATGCTCCAGCCACCTTCTCTCGTCTGATGAACTATATATTCATGGACTACCTCGACAAGTTCGTTGTGGTTTATCTGGATGATATCCTGGTATTTTCCAAGAACGAAGAAGAACATGCTGAACATCTTCGACTTGTGCTGGAAAAGCTACGAGAGCATCAACTATATGCCAAGTTCTCCAAATGTGAATTCTGGCTACCGGAAGTAACCTATCTTGGGCATGTCATCTCTAAGGATGGTATTGCCGTCAACCCTGAACGAGTTCAGGCTATTCTTGATTGGACTCCTCCCAAGAACGTTAAGCAAGTCAGAAGTTTTCTCGGTCTCGCCAGCTATTGCCGTCGATTTGTCGAGAACTTCTCTAAGATCGCCAGGCCTCTGACTAACCTGTTGCATAAGGGTGTCAAGTTCCAATGGACAGACAAATGTCAGGAAAGTTTCCAGGCACTCAAAGACAAGTTGACTTCTGCCCCAGTTCTAGTTCCACCTGATACTAAGAAGGACTTCGTCATTTACTGCGACGCTTCCCGTCAAGGATTAGGCTGTGTCCTAATGCAAGACCGCAAAGTGATTGCTTATGCCTCTCGGCAATTGCGCCCTCACGAAGAGAACTACCCAGTTCACGACCTCGAACTTGCTGCTGTCATTCATGCGCTGAAGCAGTGGCGACATTACCTTCTCGGTAATCGTTGCGAGATCTTCACTGACCACCAAAGTCCGAAGTATCTGTTTACTCAGCCAGATCTGAACCTCCGTCAACAGAGATGGATGGAGCTTGTTGCAGACTTCGACTTGGGTATTTCCTATACGCCAGGCAAGGCTAATGTAATGGCTGATGCCTTGAGCCGCAAGTCTTACTGCAACCACCTCCAGGTTCATAAAGTTCAGCCCTCACTTGTTGAAGAATTCAGGAAGCTGAACCTCCATATTGTTCCTCCCGGTGCACTCGCTCCCCCTCCTAAGGAGTTTGGCAAGGTGAACCTCCACGTTGTTACCCAGGGTTCCCTCAATACCCTAGTTGCTAAACCAGATCTCGTGGATAGCATCAAAAGGCTACAGGGGTATGACTCTGAAGCCCACAAGATTAAGCGCTACCTCGCAGAAGGAAAGCCCTCATTCTTCACCATTGCTGAAGATGGCACCCTATACTTCAAGGGCCGCCTAGTGGTGCCATGTGCAGAGAAAAACCTGGATATGACACAGGAAGTTATGAAAGAAGCTCATGATACGCCTCTGTGTATCCATCCTGGTAGTACAAAGATGTACCAAGACATCCGTGAGAGATTCTGGTGGTCTAATATGAAGCAAGCCATTGGTCGTTATGTTGTTGAGTGTGACGTTTGCCGTCGTATCAAAGCAGAACATCAAAGGCCTGCTGGAACTCTGCAACCTATCTCTATTCCTGAATGGAAATGGGACCATGTTGAGATGGACTTCGTTACTGGATTTCCCAAGTCACAGAAAGGTAATGATGCTATTCTTGTCGTCATTGACCGGCTTGCCAAAGTTGGACATTTTCTGGCAGTCAAAGAAACGATCACTGCTAGCCAGTTGGCAACGCTCTACATGACCAGGATTGTTTCACTCCACGGTAATCCATTGGTTGTCAGCTCAGACCGTGGCAGCTTATTCACTTCAAGATTCTGGGCAAGTTTCCAAGAAGCTATGGGAACTCATCTGTCATTCAGTACTGCGTTTCATCCTCAATCGCAAGGACAAGTTGAATGCGTCAACCAAGTTCTCGAAGATATGCTTCGAGCTTGTGTTATTTCCTTCGGCAAGAAATGGGAGGAATCTCTCCCGTATGCTGAGTTCTCTTATAATAATAGCTATCAAGCTAGTCTGAAGATGGCCCCCTTCGAAGTGTTATATGGACGAAAGTGCCGAGCCCCTCTGAACTGGTCAGAAACTGGGGAACGTCCACTCTTCGGTCCGGATATTATCCAAGATGCCGAAGAACAAGTCCGCATTATTCGTGAGAATCTCAAGACTGCTCAGTCACGTCAGAAAAGTCAGTATGACCGTCATCATAAAGACATGGTCTATCAACCTGGCGAAAAGGCTTATCTTCGAGTCACACCTATGAAGGGTGCTCACCGCTTCGGGATCAAGGGCAAACTAGCTCCTCGCTATATTGGCCCATTCACTATTCTCGAAAGGCGTGGAAAAGTGGCATACCAACTGGAGCTACCGCCGAACCTTTCTCAGGTTCACGATGTGTTCCATGTGTCACAGCTCCGCCGTTGCTTCAAGGATCCAATCCGAGTTGTGGATCATGAAGTGCTCGAATTGCAGCAAGACCTCTCCTATAAGGAGCATCCGGTCCGTATTCTCGACCAAGCTGAACGCCGCACACGTCAGAAGGCGATCAAGTTTCTCAAAGTCCAGTGGTCGCACCATTCTGAAGATGAGGCCACTTGGGGACGAGAGGATCGTCTGCGCGAAGAATACCCCGCACTGTTTCCTTCTACCTCCTAAATCTCGGGACGAGATTTCTTGTAGTGGAGGAGGTTTGTAACACCCCGAGAATCATGCTACAGTAACTCCCTGTGATTAAGCTAATCATGTTGCTAAACAGGGCTTGATCACATTTGAATCACATTCCTTTTCAAACTCCTAATTCAAACTTCAATTAAATTTAAAAGTGGAAAAGAAAAGTTTTCAAAAATTTAAACAAAAATGTTCGGGCCCTGCCAGAAATTGCACTGATAATTATGATGGAGAAAACACATTTTTATAAAATACCTAAATACTTTTAAATGAAATAAAACAGAAAAGAAAATAAACAAAGAAAAAGAAAACAGAAAACAGAACAGACAAAGAAAAAGAAAAAAGAAAAAGAGAAGAACCCCCCCTCCCCGCTGGGCCTCGGCACAGCTGGCCGTCGACCCACCCTAGCCGGCCCACTCCCCCTCCCCGGTCGGTTCTCTGTTCCCCCGACCCCGTCGCTACAGGAGGCTGGTCGCCGCCCCACCACCTCGCCGGCGACGGGGAGGATAAGGGCGCCAGCACCCCCGCCGCCTCGGGCCTCTCTCCCACTCACCCCCGCTCTCCCT
>NC_057799.1:71489951-71497373 GCF_018294505.1 Triticum aestivum | reverse complement strand
CACGGCCACCGTGCCCCAATCGCCACCTCGCCGTGTCATACGCCGTCGCCGCCCTCGACTACACCACCTCCGCCTCTCCGTTGAAGCTCGGAGCCACTGCAACGGCCTCCCCGAGCTCGTCTTCAACTTCGGACGCCGGCGACCCCCTTCTTCCCCGGCGCCGACCTGCTGCTCCTAAGCTCTCACCGGCCTCCGTGTGCCGCGCGGTGAGCCTCTTCCCCCCTCCTCCCCTGTCCTTTCTCTCTCGCGCACCCCCTAGCTTCTTCCCCGCGCGCGCCCGAACGCCGCGCCGCGGAGCTCGCCGCCGGCGGGTCTCCGGTGACCTGTTGGTCACGGGCTCAAGCCCGTTGCACTCCCCACCTCGAGTAGATGCCCCCCAGCCCCTCCGCTTGCTCGATAGCCCGCCGTAGCCTCGTTTCCGTCGGGCACCCGTGCGCGCCGCCGCCTCCGCCGCTCGCCGGCGCCGATTCCGGCCAAGTCCGGCGAAGCCCCGGCCACCCCTGGATGCGGCGCTGCGAGCCCTTTCGAATGGGCCTAGCCCCGCTCCTCCCCGAGCCCCGTAGCGCGATTCCGGCCAACTCCGGCGAGCGGCCGCCGCTGTTTTGGTCGCCGGAGTTGCTTCGGCGCCGGCCGCCGACGTGGCTGGCCTGGGCCCCCCCCAGTGCCACTGCCAGTGGGCCCGTGGGCCCCGTTGACTGGGTCCACCCAGTCAACGTGCTGACTGGGCAGGCCCAGCCACTGACATGCGGGCCCCGCCATAAAAAGAAAAAAAAGAAAAGGAAAATGTTTTATAAATAAAAATAATTAATTAATCTAATCACTCACTGACAGGTGGGCCCAGTAGTTAATTAACTAAAAATTAATTAGTTTAATCTTCTGTTAACCCACTGTCTATGACAGGTGGGTCCCCCGTGTCAGTTTTGACCAGTCAACCCGGACTGTTGACCGCTGACGTCGCTCATACGTCATGCTGACGTCATATCCCTTTTTCTGTTAATTATATAATTCCAGAAATTCAAATAAACTTTGAAAATTCATATCTTTTAAACCGTAACTCGGATGAAAATGTTTTCTATATGAAAGTTGCTCAGAACGACGAGCCGAATCCGAATACGCAGTCTGTTCGTCCACCACTCCTCCCTAACCTATCGAACTAGCAACTTTCCCCCTCCGGTCCGTCTGTCCGAAAACGCGAAACATCGGGAATACCTCCCGGATGTTCCCCCCCCTTCGCCGGTACCACCTACTGTCGCGTTAGGACACACCTCGCACTGTTCATTGTCATGTCACGCATCGTCATGCTTATGATTGCATTGTATTTACTGTTTCTTCTCCCCTCTTCTCTCCGGTAGACTACGAGACCGACACTGCTGCTGCCCAGTTCGACTACGGAGTTGACGACCCCTCCTACTTGCCAGAGCAACCAGGCAAGCCCCCCCCCTTGATCACCAGATATCGCCTATTCTTCTCTAAACTGCTTGCATTAGAGTAGTGTAGCATGTTACTGCTTTTCGATATCCTATCCTGATGCATAGCCTATCCTTGCTACTACTATTGATAGCTTTACCTGCAATCCTACATGCTTAGTATAGGATGCTAGATTTCCATCAGTGGCCCTACATTCTTGTCCGTCTGCTGTGCTATACTATCGGGCCGTGATCACCTGGGCGGTGATCACGGGTATATACTTATATACTACATACATGACACATGTGATGACTAAAGTCGGGTCGGCTCGTAGGAGTGCCCGCAAGTGGATCTTTGTGGCGGAGCGACAGGGCAGGTTGAGACCGCCTAGGTGAGAGGTGGGCCTGGCCCTGGTCGGCGTTCGCGGATACTTAACACGCTTAACGAGATCTTGGTATTTGATCTGAGTTTGGCCATTTGGTCTATACGCACTAACCATCTACGCGGGAGTAGTTATGGGTATCCCGGCGTCGTGGTATCAGCCGAAGCCTTCTTGACGTCAGCGACTAAGTGGCGCGCGCCGGATTGGACTGGAACGCCACTAGGCTAGGTCTGCTTCCGGCCGCGTACGCAACGTGCAGGTGTGCATAGGGCGATGGGCCCAGACCCCTGCGCGCATAGGGTTAGACCGGCGTGCTGACCTCTCTGTTGTGCTTAGGTGGGGCTGCGTCGCGTTGATCTTACGAGGCCGGGCATGACCCAGAAAAGTGTGTCCGGCCAAATGGGATCGAGCGTGTTGGGTTATGTGGTGCACCCCTGCAGGGAAGTTTATCTATTCGAATAGCCGTGTCCCTCGGTAAAAGGACGACCCGGAGTTGTACCTTGACCTTATGATAACTAGAACTGGATACTGAATAAAAAACACCCTTCCAAGTGCCAGATACAACCCGGTGATCGCTCTCTAACAGGGCGACGAGGAGGGGATCGCCGGGTAGGATTATGCTATGCGATGCTACTTGGAGGAATTCAATCTACTCTCTTCTACATGCTGCAAGATGGAGATGGCCAGAAGTGTAGTCTTCGACAGGACTAGCTACCCCCCTTTTATTCTGGCATTCTGCAGTTCAGTCCACTGATATGCCCCTTTACACATATACCCATGCATATGTAGTGTAGCTCCTTGCTTGCGAGTACTTTGGATGAGTACTCACGGTTGCCCTTCTCCCTTTTTCCCCCTTTCCTTTCTATCTGGTTGTCGCAACCAGATGCTGGAGCCCAGGAGCCAGACGCCACCGTCGACGACGACACCTACGACACTGGAGGTGCCTACTACTACGTGCAGCCCGCTGACGACGACCAGGAGTAGTTAGGAGGATCCCAGGCAGGAGGCCTGCGCCTCGTTCGATCTGTATCCCAGTTTGTGCTAGCCTTCTTAAGGCAAACTTGTTTAACTTATGTCTGTACTCAGATATTGTTGCTTCCGCTAACTCGTCTGTGATCGAGCACTTGTATTCGAGACCTCGAGGCCCCTGGCTTGTATTATGATGCTTGTATGACTTATTTATGTTGTAGAGTTGTGTTGTGATATCTTCCCGTGAGTCCCTGACCTTGATCGTACACATTTGCGTGCATGATTAGTGTACGGTCAAATCGGGGGCGTCACAAGTTGGTATTAGAGCCGACTGCCTGTAGGAATCCCCCTTTCCACACTCCTTGGCCGAAGTCGAGTCTAGACATTACAAAACTTTTACTAACATGGATGTGTGTCTTACGGGCCCACGTCGCCATTGGGTGGTACTAGGATCTTTTACTCCTCGACCTTTACTCTGGGACTCTGAACTCTCTTCTACTCGGGTTAAACTAATTTACTAACTCTAACACTAGGATCCCGTGACCGCATTCACCCCAAAGTAGGATAAGCCATAGTTGTTTCCTAGAATAGTATTTTGAACAATTCACACACTGTCATTTGACTCCTTTGAAACGTCTTTGCTTTCAGATGGAACCCACGAGGCAGGTCGTGCGCCACACGACGGCCATTGGTACCTCGGGATCACCTACGGTGCTAGCTGAGATGATGACCTATCTGGGTTATCGCTGGCACCCTGAGTTCACCGTCTACGAGCAGTATCAGGACTTTAACCTGGAGCAGTACCGTGCCATCGTCCACCTGTACTCTCGGGAGTACGACTCCACTACTGTGCTGCACACCGCACATGGTGTTGGTGTGACCATCGATATGGCTGTCCACGATGCTGCCTATGCTGTTCTGACACGTCTTCGTGGAGAGTATCAGGAGTTGGACACCTCCCCTTTCAGGCACATTGCTATCGCATCTGATGTTGGTGCGGAGGGATACTATACTGCTGCCTACTCCACTGTCACCCGAGAGCCCTTCTACCATCAGCACCTTGTTCTGCATGCTGATGGGCTGGATCGAGCTAACCGAGCTCTTCGCCACGAGATGTAAACCACCCGTCAGCACCTTTACCGTGCTCTGACGCTGCTGGATCCCTTTGTCCGGTCTGGACAGGTACCGCGTACTGCGATCTACCCAGCCAGGATCGTGATGCCCCACGGTGTCGGTTGGCCAGAGGTGGGAGGCTACTCTCCCGCACTTGGCCCTCTTCTGCCACCTGAGCGTCGGGCTCTACGCCTGAGTATCCGCGGCCCCCAGTCTGCTGACGTGGAGGGCTATCCGTTGCCTCACTACCAGCTGTCGGGCTACGATTACCTCCACAGTACCTCTTGGGACTGATGTAGGCTTGCTTGTAGTGTTAGATGCATTCGCCGCGAGCCTGTGTGCCGCCTATGATGTTTTAGTCTATGTACTGGACTCTATGCATGGCCCCTTTGTAAGTTATGCCGACTACTATGTAGTAGCTATCGTGCTCCTTTCGTTATGCATGCTTCATCATGAATGATTCTGGTCTTTGCAAATATTTCTCAATGCTGAACTACCCCTGTTATATATTAGCAGGATGGTTAGACCAGGTGGTCGTGGTCGTGGTGGCGATGCCCCACCACCACCTAAGTACATGGCTGGTATGATCCAACAGTTTGAACTGAACCGCCAATTCATGGAAAATATGATGGCTCAGTTTCCTCGCCCCAATATGAACCAGCAGCAAGCCCAAGTGACTCTTCAAGATTTCATACGCCTCAACCCAACCATCTACCGCAGCTCAACTCAGCCTCTGGGTGCTGATGACTTGCTCCGTGACATCACCTATGAGATGGAGTTTGCTGATGTAGCCCCTGCCAGCTATGTCACTTTTGCTTCCTTCTTCTTGAAGGGACCCGCAGCTCAATGGTGGGACAGCCACAGGCGTACTCTGCCAGCTGGAACAATCATCACCTGGCCAGACTTCCAAGCAGCTTTCCGTGCCCGCTTCATTCCTCAGGGAGTCATGGACCGGAAGAAGCGTGAGTTCCGCAACCTCACCCAAGGCAACAAAACTGTCGAAGCTTATCAGCGGGAGTTTCTAGACTTGTCCCGCTATGCTGAAGAAGACATTTGCAATTGAACGGGTCATTTAGCTCAAAACAAATTAGTAAATGCATGAAAATAGCAAATGAAGGCAGAAAGGGTTGAAAGTTCATGACGTCGCTTTGAATGGTGCATACTGAACGCACAAAAAGTCTGGAGTTGTAATTAGTTTAAAAAAATGAAGTGCCTTTGTAATAGATGAGTTTTCGTCCGAAACCCTGATACTTCGAAAAAGATTGTCCAATTTGTACACGAAGTGCATCCAGTTTTTGCCGTAACCATCTCTACTATTTTGCACATGCTATGTGGGTGAAATGGTGATACCATGACAAGTTTCAACCTTTTCAGAGTTCATTTGTAGTGCTTTTCAATTTCAGGGTCATTTAGCTCAAAACAAATCAGTAAATGCATGAAAAATAGCAAATGAAGTTAGAAAGGGTTGAAAGTTGATGACGTGGCTTTGAATGGTGCATACTGAACGCACAAAATGTCTGGAGTTTTAATAAGTTTAGAAAAGTGAAGTGCCTTTGTAACAGATGAGTTTTGGTCTGAAACCCTGATACTTCGAAAGAGATTGTCCAGTTTGTACACAAAATGCGTCCAGTTTTTGCCGTAACCATCTCTACTATTTTGCACATGCTATGTGGGTGAAATAATGATACCATGACAAGTTTCAACTTTGTCAGAGTTCATTTGTAGTGCTTTTCAATTTCAGGGTCATTTAACTCAAAACAAATCAGTAAATGCATGAAATACAGCAGATGAAGGCAGAAAAGGTTGAAAGTTGATGACGTGGGTTTGAATGGTGCATACTGAATGCACAAAAAGTCTGGAGTTGTAGTAAGTTTTAAAAAAGGAAGTGCCGTTGTAACAGATGAGTTTTTTTTCTGAAACCCTGATACTTCGAAAGAGATTGTCTAGTTTGTACACGATGTCCATCCAGTTTTTGCCGTAACCCTCTCTAGTTTCTCACTCATGCTATGTGGCAGAAATAATGATACCATGACAAGTTTCAACCTTTTCAGAATTCATTTATAGTGCTTTTCAATTTCGGGGTCATTTAGCTCAAAACAAATCAGTAAATGCATGAAAAATAGCAAATGATGTCAGAAAGGGTTGAAAGTTCATGACATGGCTTTGAATGGTGCATACCGAATGCACAAAAAGTCTGCAGTTTTAATAAGTTTAAAAAATGAAGTGCCTTTGTAACAGATGAGTTTTCGATCAAAACCCTGATATATCAAAAAAGATTCTCCAGTTTGTACACGAAGTGCATCCAGTTTTTGCCGTAACCATCTCTTCTATTTTGTACATGCTATGTGGGTAAAATGATGATACCATGCCAAGTTTCAACCTTTTCAGAGTTCACTTGTAGTGCTTTTCAATTTCAGGGTCATTTAGCTCAAAACAAATCAGTAAATGCATGAAAAATAGCAAATTATGTCAGAAAGGGTTGAAAGTCCATGACGTGGCTTTGAATGGTGCATACTGAATGCAGAAAAAGTCTGGAGTTGTAATAAGTTTTAAAAAATGAAGTACCTTTGTAACAGATGAGTTTTCGTCCGAAACCCTGATACTTCGAAAAAGAGTCTCCAGTTTGTACACGAAGTGCATCCAGTTATTGCCGTAACCCTACTTTTTTTCACATGCTATGTGGGTGAAATGATGATACCATGCCAAGTTTCAACCTTTTCAGAGTTCATTTGTAGTGCTTTTCAATTTCAGGGTCATTTAGCTCAAAACAAATCAGTAAATGCATGAAAAATAGCAAATGAAGGCAGAAAGGGTTCAAAGTTGATGATGTTGCTTTGAATGGTGCATAATGAATACACAAAAAGTCTGGAGTTGTAATAAGTTTTAAAAAATGCAATGCCTTTGTAACAGATGAGTTTTCGTCCGAAACCCTCATACTTCAAATGAGGTTGTCCAGTTCGTACACGAAGTGCATCCAGTTTTTGCCTTCACCCTCTCTACTTTTTTGCACATGCTATGTGGCTGAAATGATGATACCATGCATAGTTTCAACCTTTTTAGAGTTCACTTGTAGTGCTTTTCAATTTCAGGGTCATTTAGCTCAAAAGAAATCAGTAAATGCATGAAAAAGAGTAAATGAAGGCAGAAAGGGTTGAAAGTTGATTTTGTGGCTTTGAATGGTGCATACTGAACGCACAAAAAGCCTTTGTAACAGATGAGTTTTCGTCCGAAACCCTGATACTTCGAAAAAGATTGTCCAGTTTGTACATGAAATGCATCCAGTTTTTGCCATAACCATATCTACTATTTTGCACATGCTATGTGGGTGAAATGATGATACGATAACAAGTTTCAACCTTTTCAGAGTTCATTTGTAGTGCTTTTCAATGTCAGGGTCATTTAGCTCAAAACAAATCAGTAAATGCATGAAAAATAGCAAATAAGGCAGAAAGGGTTGAAAGTTCATGACGTCCCTTTGAATGGTGCATACTGAACGCACAAAAAGTCTGGAGTTGTAATTAGTTTAAAAAATGAAGTGCCTTTGTAATAGA
>NC_057799.1:71484940-71489615 GCF_018294505.1 Triticum aestivum | reverse complement strand
TGACAAGTTTCAACCTTTTCAGAGTTCATTTGTAGTGCTTTTCAATGTCAGGGTCATTTAGCTCAAAACAAATCAGTAAATGCATGAAAAATAGCAAATAAAGGCAGAAAAGGTTGAAAGTTGATGACGTGGCTTTGAATGGTGCATACTGAACGCACAAAAAGTCTGGAGTTGTAAAAAGTTTAAAAATGAAGTACCTTTTTAATAGATGAGTTTTCGTCCAAAACCCTGCTACTTCGAAAGAGATTGTCCACTTTGTACACGAAGTGCATCCAGTTTTTGCCGTAACCATCTCTACTATTTTGCACATGCTATGTGGGTGAAATAATGATATCATGACAAGTTTCAACTTTTTCAGAGTTCATTTGTAGTACTTTTTAATTTCAGGGTCATTTAGCTCAAAACAAATCAGTAAATGCATGAAAAACAGCAAATGAAGGCAGAAAGGGTTGAAAGTTGATGACGTGGCTTTGAATGGTGCATACTGAATGCACAAAAAGTTTGGAGTTGTAATAAGTTTAAAATAAGGAAGTGCCTTTGTAACAGATGAGTTTTTGTCTCAAACCCTGATACTTCGAAAGAGATTGTCTAGTTTGTACACGAAGTGCATCCAGTTTTTGCCGTAACCCTCTCTACTTTCTAACACATGCTATGTGGGTGAAATGATGATACCATGACAAGTTTCAACCTTTTCAGAATTCATTTATAGTGCCGTTTATATTTTAGGGTCATTTAGCTCAAAACAAATCAGTAAATGCATGACTAATAGCAAATGATGTCAGAAAGGGTTGAAAGTTCATGACATGGCTTTGAATGCTGCATACTAAATGCACAAAAAGTCTGCAGTTGTAATAAGTTTAAAAAAATGAAGTGCCTTTGTAACAGATGAGTTTTCGTTTGAAACCCTGATACTTCAAAAAAGATTGTCCAGTTTGTACACGAAGTGCATCCAGTTTTTGCGATAACCATCTCTTCTATTTTGTACATGCTATGTGGGTGAAATGATGATACCATGCCAAGTTTCAACCTTTTCAGAGTTCACTTGTAGTGCTTTTCAATTTCAGGGTCATTTAGCTCAAAACAAATAAGTAAATGCTTGAAAAATAGCAAATGATGTCAGAAAGGGTTGAAAGTCCATGACGTGGCTTTGAATGGTGCATACTGAATGCACAAAAAGTCTGGAGTTGTAATAAGATTTAAAAAATGAAGTGCCTTTGTAACAGATGAGTTTTCGTCCGAAACCCTGATGCTTCGAAAAAGATTGTCCAGTTTGTACACGAGGTGCATCCAGTTTTTGCCGTAACCCTCTCTATTTTTTATTCACATGCTATATGGGTGAAATGATGATACCATGCCAAGTTTCAACCTTTTCAGAGTTCATTTGTAGTGCTTTTCAATTTCAGGGTCATTTAGCTCAAAACAAATCAGTAAATGCATCAAAAATAGCAAATGAAGGCAGAAAGGGTTGAAAGTTGATGATGTGGCTTTGAATGGTGCATAATGAACACAAAAAGTCTGGAGTTGTAATAAGTTTTAAAAAATGCAATGCCTTTGTAACAGATGAGTTTTCGTCCGAAACCCTCATACTACAAAAGAGGTTGTCCAGTTCGTACACAAAGTGCATCCAATTTTTGCCTTCACCCTCTCTACTTTTTTGCACATGGTATGTGGGTGAAATGATGATACCATGCCAAATTTCAACCTTTTCAGAGTTCACTTGTATTGCTTTACAATTTCAGGGTCATTTAGCTCAAAACGATTCAGTAAATGCATGAAAATAGCAAATGAAGGCAGAAAGGGTTGAAAGTTCATGACGTCCCTTTGAATGGTGCATACTGAACGCACAAAAAGTCTGGAGTTGTAATTAGTTTAAAAAAATGAAGTACCTTTGTAATAGATGTGTTTTCGTCCGAAACCCGGATATTTTGAAAAAGATTGTCCACTTTGTACACGAAGTGCATCCAGTTTTTGCCGTAACCATATCTACTATTTTGCACATGCTATGTGGGTGAAATGATGATACGATGACAAGTTTCAACCTTTTCAGAGTTCATTTGTAGTGCTTTTCAATGTCAGGGTCATTTAGCTCAAAACAAATCAGTAAATGCATGAAAAATAGCAAATAAAGGCAGAAAAGGTTGAAATTTGATGACGTGGCTTTGAATGGTGCATACTGAACGCACAAAAAGTCTGGAGTTGTAAAAAGTTTAAAAATGAAGTACCTTTGTAATAGATGAGTTTTCGTCCAAAACCCTGCTACTTCGAAAGAGATTGTCCACTTTGTACACGAAGTGCATCCAGTTTTTGCCGTAACCATCTCTACTATTTTGCACATGCTATGTGGGTGAAATAATGATATCATGACAAGTTTCAACTTTTTCAGAGTTCATTTGTAGTACTTTTTAATTTCAGGGTCATTTAGCTCAAAACAAATCAGTAAATGCATGAAAAACAGCAAATGAAGGCAGAAAGGGTTGAAAGTATATGACGTGGCTTTGAATGGTGCATACTGAATGCACAAAGAGTTTGGAGTTGTAATAAGTTTAAAATAAGGAAGTGCCTTTGTAACAGATGAGTTTTTGTCTCAAACCCTGATACTTCGAAAGAGATTGTCTAGTTTGTACACGAAGTGCAACCAGTTTTTGCCGTAACCCTCTCTACTTTCTAACACATGCTATGTGGGTGAAATGATGATACCATGACAAGTTTCAACCTTTTCAGAATTCATTTATAGTGCCGTTTATATTTTAGGGTCATTTAGCTCAAAACAAATCAGTAAATGCATGACTAATAGCAAATGATGTCAGAAAGGGTTGAAAGTTCATGACATGGCTTTGAATGCTACATACTAAATGCACAAAAAGTCTGCAGTTGTAATAAGTTTAAAAAAATGAAGTGCCTTTGTAACAGATGAGTTTTCGTTCGAAACCCTGATACTTCAAAAAAGATTGTCCAGTTTGTACACGAAGTGCATCCAGTTTTTGCGATAACCATCTCTTCTATTTTGTACATGCTATGTGGGTGAAATGATGATACCATGCCAAGTTTCAACCTTTTCAGAGTTCACTTGTAGTGCTTTTCAATTTCAGGGTCATTTAGCTCAAAACAAATCAGTAAATGCTTGAAAAATGGCAAATGATGTCAGAAAGGGTTGAAAGTCCATGACGTGGCTTTGAATGGTGCATACTGAATGCACAAAAAGTCTGGAGTTGTAATAAGATTTAAAAAATGAAGTGCCTTTGTAACAGATGAGTTTTCGTCCGAAACCCTGATGCTTCGAAAAAGATTGTCCAGTTTGTACACGAGGTGCATCCAGTTTTTGCCGTAACCCTCTCTATTTTTTATTCACATGCTATATGGGTGAAATGATGATACCATGCCAAGTTTCAACCTTTTCAGAGTTCATTTGTAGTGCTTTTCAATTTCAGGGTCATTTAGCTCAAAACAAATCAGTAAATGCATCAAAAATAGCAAATGAAGGCAGAAAGGGTTGAAAGTTGATGATGTGGCTTTGAATGGTGCATAATGAACACAAAAAGTCTGGAGTTGTAATAAGTTTTAAAAAATGCAATGCCTTTGTAACAGATGAGTTTTCGTCCGAAACCCTCATACTACAAAAGAGGTTGTCCAGTTCGTACACAAAGTGCATCAGATTTTTGCCTTCACCCTCTCTACTTTTTTGCACATGGTATGTGGGTGAAATGATGATACCATGCCAAATTTCAACCTTTTCAGAGTTCACTTGTATTGCTTTACAATTTCAGGGTCATTTAGCTCAAAACAAATCAGTAAATGCATGAAAATAGCAAATGAAGGCAGAAAGGGTTGAAAGTTCATGACGTCCCTTTGAATGGTGCATACTGAACGCACAAAAAGTCTGGAGTTGTAATTAGTTTAAAAAAATGAAGTGCCTTTGTAATAGATGTGTTTTCGTCCGAAACCCTGATACTTCGAAAAAGATTGTCCAATTTGTACACGAAGTGCATCCAGTTTTTGCCGTAACCATCTCTACTATTTTGGACATGATATGTGGGTGAAATGGTCATACCATGACAAGTTTCAACCTTTTCAGAGTTCATTTGTAGTGCTTTTCAATTTCAGGGTCATTTAGCTCAAAACAAATCAGTAAATGCATGAAAAATAGCAAACGAAGTTAGAAAGGGTTGAAAGTTGATGACGTGGCTTTGAATGGTGCATACTGAACGCACAAAAAGTCTAGAGTTTTAATAAGTTTAGAAAAATGAAGTGCCGTTGTAACAGATGAGTTTTCGTCTGAAACCCTGATACTTCGAAAGAGATTGTCCAGTTTGTACACGAAGTACATACACTTTTTGCCGTAACCATCTCCACTTTTTTGCACATGCTATGTGGGTGAAATGATGATACCATAGCAAGTTTCAACCTTTTCATAATTCATTTATAGTGCTTTTCAATTTCAGGGTCATTTAGCTCAAAACAAATCAGTAAATGCATGAAAAATAGCAAATGAAGGCAGAAAGGGTTGAAAGTTGATGACGTGCCTTTGAATGGTGCATAATGAACACACAAAAAGTCTGGAGTTGTAATAAGTTTTAAAAAATGAAGTGCATTTGTAACAGATGAGTTTTCGTATGAAACCCTCATATTTCGAAACAGTTTGTCCACTTCGTACAGGAGGTGCATCCAGGTTTTGCCG
>NC_057799.1:71484220-71484930 GCF_018294505.1 Triticum aestivum | reverse complement strand
AAAAAATGAAGTGCCTTTGTAACAGATGAGTTTTCGTTCGAAACCCTGATACTTCAAAAAAGATTGTCCAGTTTGTACACGAAGTGCATCCAGTTTTTGCGATAACCATCTCTTCTATTTTGTACATGCTATGTGGGTGAAATGATGATACCATGCCAAGTTTCAACCTTTTCAGAGTTCACTTGTAGTGCTTTTCAATTTCAGGGTCATTTAGCTCAAAACAAATCAGTAAATGCTTGAAAAATGGCAAATGATGTCAGAAAGGGTTGAAAGTCCATGACGTGGCTTTGAATGGTGCATACTGAATGCACAAAAAGTCTGGAGTTGTAATAAGATTTAAAAAATGAAGTGCCTTTGTAACAGATGAGTTTTCGTCCGAAACCCTGATGCTTCGAAAAAGATTGTCCAGTTTGTACACGAGGTGCATCCAGTTTTTGCCGTAACCCTCTCTATTTTTTATTCACATGCTATATGGGTGAAATGATGATACCATGCCAAGTTTCAACCTTTTCAGAGTTCATTTGTAGTGCTTTTCAATTTCAGGGTCATTTAGCTCAAAACAAATCAGTAAATGCATCAAAAATAGCAAATGAAGGCAGAAAGGGTTGAAAGTTGATGATGTGGCTTTGAATGGTGCATAATGAACACAAAAAGTCTGGAGTTGTAATAAGTTTTAAAAAATGCAATGCCTTTGTAACAGATGAGTTTTC